>NC_045696.1:90683425-90900925 GCF_009834535.1 Camelus ferus | reverse complement strand
AGTATTTACTCAAAAAACTAACTCCACTGAGTAAGACACAGATATCAATGACCATTTTTTTTGAATCTAGGTTTTGTTTATTTTGATTGGTTATAAGGTAAATTTGAAATGTGAACACAGTATTTAAGAGAAAACCAGTTGAGTTTTTGTATATACCACTAAATTAATTTCACATCTTTAATTTAATCTATTTCTAGACTGAAGAGAGGGATGAATCTTTGTGCATATTTCCAAGGAAACATTTGTTTAATGTTTACATTAAATATTTACTCTTATATTCAACTCACAGATTTCATTAATGGGATTTAAACAGGTAAAAAAAAAAAAAGACAAAATAACTCCATTGACTATTTTAACACCTAGTTAATAGCTTAGGATAACTGATGTGTAGCTGAAGTTTATGTAATTTATAATTAAAACAAAACTCTACTTTAAAATGTCCTAGAGTTGTTCAATTATATGTTAAAACTGAAACAAACATAAAAACTTCAATAAATATATTTTCTTCCAAGAAATGACACACTGTGACTTTTTTGTTATTGTTGGGTTTGATGTTTTTGCCTCTAAGGAGGTCAGCAATATGGAAACATAAAGGCCAATTTAATTTGTGCATCTGCGGCTGCCAAGTATTTTAATTCAGACAGCTGTGACTGAAGAGTTAATATTTTACTTGTCAAAATCCAAAAGAAGGCCAGTGAATCACTCTAATTCTCATTAAGAGGCTTTCCCCCAGTAGCACCCTAATTCAAAATAATGAAAGTAGAGACTGAGTGCGATTCTAATACCAGTTGAGACCTATCTTTTAATATTTCTCCAGTGATGGATTAGGGATCGGGGAAATTCATCTCAGATCATAGAGCCTAATTTAATAAGGGATCATTCCAAGAGTATTGCATTTTATAATAATGTCATTTAATGTGTCGTCTTCCATTTTTACTGTCCCATATGTATGCTTACACGATGGTGCCATAGGGATAAACTTTTAAAGAACCAGGATCATTTTTAGTTTTCATTTTCCTTAAGTAGGGGGCCCATCAGTGAAAGCATCCATTAGTACCTTTATTATCACAATATCAGGGAGTGAGGGAAATGCCTGATTTGGAGGAAAACTTAATAGAAATGTAAGTAAATATTTAACTTTTTACTGAGTCTCGAGCATTGAAGAGGGTGAAAATGTTTGAGAAGGTTTTAAATAAATCAAATTTCATCATCTAATATATTACAATAATAAAAAAGCTTGGAAACCTAGTAGTTTAAAATGTGCAAAAACAGTATTCTAAAAATCTAATCTTGCATTCTCCTATTTCTCCTCATTTTCAACTGATTTATAAGGCAAATGAAGCTTTAATAACTGCTTAGTAAAGGCTAATTATTTATGCTGCCTAACTTAGGGAAATAATATGAAGGGCTATTTTTCCATAAATTGCATTCACTTACTCAATGAGGAAAACAAATTGTCAGGAACAACATTATATGAAGTACTTAACTTTATTATTTTATATTAACATCTAACTGTATTTAATCAACTTTGCTATTTTTATCTTGGCATTACAGTGAATGTGAAATACCTGGCGATTACTAGGGCACTGGTTAAGCAAGTTCAGGTCAGAGCATCATAACCATATAAATGTCAATACATTATTATTGGCTATAACTCCTACAGCAGCAGCAGGAGTGCTTCTTAACCACAATTACATTCTATAAAGCCTTTAGGACAGCTGGTGTTATAATAAGAAAGTTTCCTTTAAAATACATTATTGCGATTGGGTCTTTACCTTTAGATAGTGTCTTTATAATAGCTTCCTTTTCCATTCTGACAGCATTATTTTAAAACATTATTTTAAAACATGGATCTAAATTATGTCCTAGAAACCTTACTTTATTGTAAACGTTAATCTGATTGCTGCCATTTTTCAAAAAATAGAAATAATCTGAATAGAAACACAATAAATTTTATATTTTTTATATGTTTTTGCTCTTGTATGTCTTTTTCTATATGTTTCTGCAATTCAGTGTTCCTTAAGGTACTGCAGATGTTTTAACACTTTCCCTGAATTTTAAAGTAAATCTTTTTTATAGCCTTCGGATTTTTATTCTTGTCTTCCCTAAAATATACTCTCTTGTTATTTTTTACTCACTTATCTTCAGTACTTTAATCTCTATTTTTCTTTTTTACTGTATTATATTGTCTATTGTATCCTAAAATAATTCCCTGGGGCCTGATTTTTTTTTACTATTTCTTTTTTCCTTTACCATATTTCCCCTTTATCTGTCCTTAGTTCTACACATTCAGTTTATATGCTGTTATCCATTTCATGTTATCTTTTCATCTTTTACTCTTTCTTTAAGGAAAAAAAATCACAAGTTCTCCCACTGATAAGAATAATGTAACATGTATAAACATCTGGCACCTAGAATCTCTTTAGGGAAGCAGTCAATTTGCAAAAAAAAAAAAAAAAAGTGATATTCAAAATCATGTGAATAAGTTAGAAAAAGACCAGTGAGTGTTCTCATCTAGAATAATTAGAAGGGATTGTTTCAATCATACATGGGGTGATGGGAATGGGTATAAAAACAAAGAAATAAAACCAAAAATAAATGTTTAAAACTAAGTACACATTATTTTTAACGATTTGGGGGAAATAATTACAGCCAATTAGGACATACTTTGTCTAGTAGTTCCACTTGCTTTTCTAAAACCTAATTCATTCCATCTTATTTCAAAAGCCATAAAAGAACATAAAAAAGCCCAAAAAAAGCCACAAAAAACATAAAAATTATATTTAAACTGTTTCTGCTTTATCTATTTTAATGTGAAATTATGGTCTTATAGCATTTCAAATAACCCACTGGTTATTATGTGAAAGTATTGATACTACAACATTCTTAATCTTTACTATGAACAGATCAACATATATTCACTTGAAAATCAGAAAACTTTTATATGTGACCACAAAAACATCTCTCTACATACTATGATTAGGAGTTTAGAAGATTAATAGATTTTTTCCTTTATATCCAAAATATATTTGCTAAATAATTTTTTTAAGTGTTTAATAATTAAAAAGACAATTTGAATCTGAACCTGCTTCTATCGTGGGAAGGGGGACCAGGATTTTCAGATAGAATTGAACAGACTAATATTTATACACAAAGTTTCATGACAAAATTCACATATGATGAATCAAGGTAACATGAAAATTCAGAAACTTGTCACAATAGGAAAGACACATCCAATGGTGTAAAATACAGATATCTGTAGTAAAGACATTCAACAAAGAACCAGGCTGAATTTAAGGGACTGTGCTCTACATGCTGACCAAAAGAACTATTTATATTCTATTCAACACTTTTAAAAAATCCACAACACATAATCATAACCATTTTTAACGGTTATCTTATTAAGTCAATTAAACTGATATCCTCCAAAATTTTAGTCCCCTTTTTCACTTAATTTACCAGGTTTTTGTTTTGACTCAATAAATCATAAAGTAAATGCCAATTTTTCTTCAGCACCTTTGATGCCACAACCCGGAAAGTTTTCCTTATGAGAAAGAAAGGTTGAGTGGCCATGACATTGAAATCTACAAAAGAAAGATCTAGCTAATCAAAACAGCTAATGGGTACTGTTCCCAGAGATGAAAATCACCAGGCAAAAAATATTTTCAGAGGAGTTAATTGAATGCATTTGATACAGATTTACTGCCAGAAAATTAATGAAAGGGTATTTTTAATGTGATGGTACAAGTAACATATCCACTAAACCACGGAAAAGCACATAATCCCCATGACTATGCACTCAACTTTCCCACATATTCTGCTCTTTCATGAAATAACTTTTTGACGTTAAATCTACTTGGAAATTGTTAAACTTCAGAAGAATATGATATAAACTACTGATTTATGGTATATTAGTTTGGCTCAGCTAAAAAAAATGGTGGGGGTTAAACTACTTTACCATTTCAGGCTTTCACTTGGGATTTGTATAGCACTTCCACATCCGGTAACTCCTCTGAGCCTCCCAACATCCCAGGGAGGTACATGCTATTATCCCTGTTTGTTCATGAAGTTTTATCAATTTACCAAAAATCACACATTTAATAAACGGCAGAGTTGAGACTTTAACTCATCTTTTGATACTAAGTTAGGTGCACTTTTCTATTTAACATGATACAACACTGAAGTAAAAACTGGAGATATGTGGTATGTGCCTGAAAATAAATTATTTGTCTAGCACAAACACATTACATAGTGTATTAGATTTCTTAAATTTCTCAGTCTTTTTTTCCTTTCCAACCTAAATCATTCCATTTCATTGCTCCAAGAATATCCTCTCTCTGGCTACCATGGTGTTATAACTTTGAAATATTTTCTGTTTACAAATTTTTATAGGCACATATAATTTCTCCTCATCTCTTTTTGATTAGGTTACATGTAATTAGCTGTTTACATCAAATTTTCAGGTCTTTATATATAATGGACTTTGTTTTTCTATAAATTTCCCAACCCCCCAAGCCAGTTCTCTGTAACCTCCAAACAAGCCAGGAAAAACAGACGTTGACATTGCTACCCAAGAATTAGAGAAACAACCACACTGATATGCAAGCTTATTACTTTAAGTCTATTATAAATACCATTCCCAAATACCCCAGATAATTTCTTAATTTGGTTGAGTACAGAACATCTATGGCATTTTGGTTTGACTATCAGTTTTTATTAGTTTCAACATTTTCTAGGCTACTTCTTATCAGTTATCTGTGGGAGAGAGTTTGATTTTATTTTGTTTGGTAAATTTTCCTCATAAATCAGATTATTATTAAACTCTGTGAAAAGGTCTCAGCATTATATGCAAAATGATTGCAACACATTTCATTGTATTTCATTTTAAATGTCCTCTTCACATTGTCCTAGCATTTCAAGCATTTCCAAGTATATTATCATTGATACGTCTTAAGGGATATTTAAGTTTACATGATCTTAAAAGAAAAATGTGGTCTAAGTCATCTTTGTACCTCTCTCTGGTCTCTTTTATAACTCACTAGGCAGCAGCCTTATTTTTTCCATAAAATCTTTCATTTTAAATACAGAATTCACTTTTCCAGGAGGCAAAGTAGACAACAGTCTATTTTTAGAGGCACTGGGACAGAGCCCCTTACTTTAAAAAAAAATCACCGATGTTCAAAATTGAACAGGGAAGAAAATGTCTAATTTTTCAATTAGAGATAAAGTAAATAATAAATGTAAATATCTCAAGGAGAAGTAGTACATGGAATTATAGTCCCACCAAAATGTTCCATGGGAGAGTTAAGAAGGTAAGATAAAGACTGTCAGGGACCTAAAATGGAAAGAAAAGTCAAAAACAAAAAGCAAATAGAGGAGATGCAGAACTAAATGAAGACTGGCTATCTCTGGTTAGAGTAACCACTGTTTACTACCGGCCTCTGTGAGAACTTTCTCAGCTTCTCCTAGATGGGACTACACTCTAATCTGCATGTTACAATAACCTGGCTTTGAATGTCTACAATGAAATTTTTTAGTCAAGTTGTTAATAATAATTTGTAACACCCAAATCATAATGATATTAAAGTGTGCTCCATTCCGACTCCTTTTGTTTTCTAATGAAATCTTTTTGTTTCCATCCTGGGCTTTCCTTTGATCACTGAATGCCAGACAGGCTAACCAGTGATTTCCTTAGTAATTATGATTAGCATATTATGAAGAATAAATATCAGCTCCTGCAATAAATAAGCAATCAAGAAGATAAAAATGGGATCAGAGAGGTCGTTGTCAGTCTGTCAAACCAACTGATAATAAATTCTGCTGTGACCAGCATTGCAGATTAAAGAGCAAGTATGGTCATAAGCTTCTTTCTTGGTGTTTTGTGCCTGCATGTCGTAAGGAATCCTGGAGCTGAATTTGTCCTTCTCTACCACAGCACCTAAATATAATAGGAGATTTAGCAATGCCTTTACTTTTAATTTCCTTCCTCTAGAGAATGTCATCATTGTTTATGGATTCTTGCATTTAGGCAAAACCCTCAAATTTTAAATGTGAAGGTTAAATCCTTAAATTAGTCTCTATTTTAAAATGCTGTAATTATAGCTGAGATCATACTCTACCTTCTATCACTCAAAGCCTGCACAAAGCCTTGTATCATTTTAGCTTCAATTGTATCCAGTTTGTGAGGTTAAAAATGTTAAATTAAGAATAAGAACAGAATGCTGTGTTTTCTATTTCTTCAGAGGGTTGGCTGATTTGATGGTTTGATTATAGGAAGCATCAGTGGGGTTAAAATTATTCCAGGTGAGGCCACTAAAAAAAAGTCGGTTGAGACTGAATCAAGTATCTGTCTTTAAAAATAACTCAAGGCATTACTTTAACCTGATCTTTATAAGGACAAAAAAGGGACCGTCTGAGAAGTAAATTCATGCTATGGAATAAATCATGTTCAACTTTCTAAACAGTTAACTTCTAAACAATTAATGGCATAATTATGTATAATTAAATTATGTCTATCAACACAGTAAGTGACAAATAACTCTTACTAAACTACAGTTTAGTTCTGGTATTAACACCATTTTACTAGACATTGGTGGACACCCGTCCAGGAGAGGATACAGAAAGTGGTTCTGCCCTGGTCCTGCCAGGTTCGTTTCCTGTTGCCTTGTTCTGTCTCGTCTATACAAGTTTATATCAAATCCTAACTTCTTGAATCAAGGCCAAAATAGTAATTTTAGAGAATTTTCACTCTCCCAAAGTTTAGACTGCATTCACTCATTCAGCCAACATGTGTTGAGAAGCCCGTGTGCCTGGCAGTGACGAAGCCAGGCATGGTCCCTGCTCTCAGGGAGTATACATTCTCCCTAGGAAGAGAGATGTTAATCAAGTAAGTACAAGGGTAATGAATGTCATACAAGATAAGTCCAGGGTATGGTCTGTGGAGTCACAGAAAACATTTCTAAGAAAAACATATGTAAGATGGGACCAGGATAATGTAAGGTGAAGGGAAGAGAGAAAGAGCATTTCTGTGAGGGGAATTGCTAGTGGAAAGGTCCTGAGATAGGAACTGAAGGGAAATCTGAGTGGCTGAGGTACAGGGGTAAGGGAGCAAATGGTATATAATAAAGCTGAAAAGATAGGCTGAATCCTTTTGGCAATGTGAGGGATCATGAGTTGACTCATGGGCATGGAGGGGGGGAAGCCATTCAGGGGTTTTCAGATATATATTGTGAAAATATCACCCTGAGTGCAGAATGAAGAATATAGAGGGAGAGAGCAGAGGCTGGGCACAGCCAATGGGAGATGCCACTTAGAAAGCTCTAGCAATAGTCTTGGCCAATGTTGTTAACGTTCTGACATACGGTTGATGCAATAGTATTAAAGAGAAGTGGATGTGTGCTCAATATATATTTGGGGAAACTGATAAGGCTTAGTGACAGAGTAGTTGAGAGTGGTAAAAGACTCCAGAAGAAGAGATGGGGGATACCAGGTGATTAAGTGGTAAAAACCTGAAATTCCTGCCAGAATTACAGAGGTGAGACAGTCTAGAGTTGATGCCAAGGCACAGGTACACCACACACATACACACACACACCCCTTTCCTTTCTTTCAGTAGGTTTACCTGTTACCCTTCCACTGCCACCATTTCTTGTTCCTGACCTGTCAACTTTATATACCAGTGAGAAGGAAATAGATAATAAACCAATAAACATGTATACAAATGATAACTGCTAAAAAGAAAAAGGTAGAGGGTGAGAGACAACTAAAGGGTTATTGGCCTGAACAACTAGAACAGTTGTCATTAAGCAAAATGGAGATGGTTGTGGGAGAAAACTCAGGAGTTTGGCTTTGGATACCAACAGGGGTTTATTTATATAAATCATCTTTTATCCACAGTATAAGATTCTTTGCCACTATTAACAAGAATGAGATACATTGCAGTGTACCACGTCAAATAGCTCCAACATCTATTATTAAGTGAGAAAAGTCAGTTTTGGAATAATTTGTATCCTATAATCCTGTTTGTAAAATATATATGCATATTTCACACAAAAATTTTTATGCATGAAATATATAGAATAATATCTGGAAAAATATTCCCCAAAGTAATAATAGTGTTACTTCAAAGAAGTAGAAGGGTATATGTATGACTGAATCACTATGCTGTACACCAGGAACTAACACAACGTTGTAAATCAACTATACTTTAATAAAAAAAAAAAAAGAAGAAATGGAAGGGATAAGGAGAAAAAAGTTAAGTATTTCACATCTTATGCACTGAACTTGGGTATTTTAATTTTTAACAATGGAAACACATTCACATAGTTTTTAAAATTTCATAAAACAAGAAATTTGAATTCACTGAAAGATGTAATTGCAGAGGAACTTCTAAAGTTTCAGCATCATGCACAGTGACCTTTTACAGGCTCCAGAGAACACCATTTCTCTTACTGAGCCAGAAGAAAAACTGACATCAAATTGTGCATTTTAGAAAGAAAAAATTGTTTCAAGGAACCTCGAGAAATCTGAAATAGATATGAATGTTAGAAACTCAGCTTTCTAAAATGGAAAGGATATCCCTGAGGCAAAACCACAGGAAACACAGGCAGGGTCATGAAAAGAAGTGGAACTTTTAGACTATGTCATGGATGTTATTTAGGGCAAAACAAGCAACCAACCTTGGAAGTCTGCGCCCAGAGGTCGACTCCCCAAAGATGGGCGTGCCTTTCAACAGTTTCTTTGCACACCTATCATAAGCTGTATTTCTGAATCTGTACATCAGTTGGTCATAAAGCTGGGAATGCCTGTATCTTATCTCAGGAAAGGAAGAGAGGAAAAATAAGATGTGTTAAGTGGTTCTTATATACCAGCCACTGGGCTAAAATATTGCGTAATCAACTCAGTTAAGCAACTAACAAACTCTAGAGTGTGTGTTTATAAACCTTATATGTGAAAACATTTTAAGTGCAGTATGAAGAGCTCTAGGGCAACAACCAGATTCATTCTTCTTTGTTTCCACAGTCCCTAGCACAAGACTAAGCACCTAGTAACTACTAGGTGTTCAATAAATGTTTACAGGTTGATTGGCTAGGCAACAAAAGGTGGTCATTCATAGGAACTCTGTAACTCAATCTTGCAAATCCTGTAAAACAAGAATAAACAGAAGATCTCTCTAAATAAGCACTAATTTTGTGCTGTAAATTGTCCTGGATATTTTACATATATCACTTCACTCAATCCTCATAAAACTCAACCAGGTAGGTTTTATTACTTAAGAGATGAGAAAGCTGAAGCCCAGCAATACTGACCTGGCCATGGTCATTTTGGTAATCAGCAAAGCTGGATTGAAACCAAGTCTATCTGACTCCAAACTTCATGCTGTTTCCCCTCTAGCCCAGCACTTTTTCAAAACAAATTCTCTGGTGATTCTACAGGGAAAAAACTCTAATATATTTAGTTTGCATATCTGGATTTTGTATACCTCATTTGCTTAAGGAACACAAAGATATATGCAGATTTTTCCAGATTTTTAGTGGACATTGACTTTTGCTTTACACCATGCATGGTAAAGTAGAACCAGTCTACTCTTCAAAGTTTTGTTTTGTTTTTTATGTGTCTTTTTTTAAGTTTACACTAGATCACAGAAGAAATCAAACAAGAAATCAAAAAACACCCAGAGATAAGTGAAAACAAAACCACAACAATAAAAAATGGATGGGATGCAGCTAACACAGTTCTAAGAGGGAAGTTTATAGCAGGAAACAAGAAAAATCTCAAATAAACAACCTAACACTATACTTGAAGCAACTAAAGAAAGAAGAACAAACAAAACCCAAAATTTGCAGAAGGAAGAAAATCATAAAGATCAGAGCAGAAATAAATGAAATAGAAACAACAACAAAAAAAAAATAGAAAAGATCAATGAAGCTAAAAGCTGATTCTCCGAAAAGGTAAACAAAATTGATAAATCTTTAGCCAGACTCATCAAAAAAAAAAAAAAAAAAAAAGGTTGGGGGCGGGAAGAGGTCCCTAATCAGTAAAATTAGAAATGAAAAAAGAGAAGTTACAATCAACACCACAGAAATACAAAGGATCATAAGCGACTACCACAAGCAACTATATGCCAATAAAATGGAGAGACTAGAAGAAATGGACAAATTCTTAGAAAGGTATAAAACTCCCAAGACTGGACCAGGAAGAAATAGATAATATGAACAGACCAATTACAAGTGCTTAAACTGAATTCATAATGTAAAAACTTCCAACAAACAAAAGTCCAGAACCAGAATGTTTCACAGGTGAATTCTACCGAACATTTAGGGAAGAGTTAACACCTATTCTTCTAAAACTATTCCAAAATATTGGAACTAATTCTATGAAGCCAGCATCACTCTGATACCAAAACTAGACAAAGATATCACAAAAAAGAAAATTATAGGCCAACATCACTAATAAACATAGATGGAAAAATCCTCAACAAAATACTAACTGTCTCCAACAAAACATTAAAAGGATCATACACCATGATCAAGTGGGATTTATCCCAGGGATGCAAAATTTTTTCAGTACTCGCAAACCAATCCATGTGATACACTACATCATCAAATTGAAGAATAAAAAACATATGATAATTGCTATAGATCTGTTGCATTTCCATACACTAACAATGAAATATTAGAAAGAAAATTTAAGGAAACAATCCCACTTACTAGCATCAAAAAGAATAAAATACCTAGGAATAAACCTACCTAAGGAGGCAAAATACCTGTACTCTGAAAACTATAAAAGGCTGATGAAAGAAATTGAAGATAACACAAATAGATGGAAAAGACATACTGTGATCTAGGATTGGAAGAATCAGTATTGTTAAAGTGACCATATTACTCAAGGCAATTTACAGATTCAATGCAATCTCTATCAAATTACAAATGGCATTTTTCACAGAAATGGAACAAAAAATTTTTAATTTGTATGCAAACACAAAATACCCTGTATAGCCAAAACAATCTTGAGAAAGAAGAGAGCTGAAGAAATCATGCTCCCTGATTTCAGACTATACCACAAAGCTACAGTAATCAAAACAGTATAGTACTGGCACAAAAACAGACACAGAGATCAATGGAACAGGATAGAAAGCCCAGAAATAAAACCACACACCTATGGTCAATTAATCTATGACAAGGGAGGCAAGAATATACAATGGAGATAAGACAGTTTTCAATAAGTGGTGCTGGGAAAATTGGACAGCTTCCTGTAAAAGACTGAAATTAGAACATTCTCTAACACCATATACAAAAATAAGCTTAAAATGGATTAAAGTTTAAATGTAAGACCAGATACTATACAACTACTAGGGGGAAACATAGGCAGGACACTCTTTGACATAAACGACAGCAGTATTTTTTTGGATCCATCCCCTAGAGTAATGGAATAAAAGCAAAAATAAACAAATGGGACCTAATTAACCTTAAAGTTTTTTGCACAGCAAAGGAAGCCACAAAGAATATGATAAGACAACTGACAGAATGGGAGAAAATATTTGCAAATGATGTGACCAACAAGGTATTAATTTCCAAAATATACAAACAGCTCACACAGCTCAATATCAAAAAACAAACAACCCAATAAAAAAAAATAGGCAGAAGATCTAAATAGACATCTCTCCAAAGAAGACATACAGATGACCAACAAGCACATGAAAAGATATTCAACATCACTAATTGTTAGAGAAATGCAAATCAAAACTACAATGAGATATCACCTCACACCACTCAGAATGGCCATCATTAAAAAGTCTATAAACAATAAACGCTAGAGAGGGTGTGGAGAAAAAGGAACCCTTCTACATTGTTGGTAGGAATGTAAATTGGTGCAGCCACTATAGAGAACAGTATGGAAGTTCCTTAAAAAACTAAAAATAGACTTACCATATGATCCAGCAATCCCACTACTGGGCCTATATCCAGAGAAAACTCTAACTCAAAAAGACATATGTTCACAGCGGTTCTGTTTACAATAGCCAAGACATGGAAGCAACCTAAATGTCCATTGACAGATGAATGGATTGAAAAAGATTGGTATATTTACACAATGGAATATTACTCAGCCATAAAAAGAATGAAATAATGCCATTTGCAACAACATGGGTGGATCTAGAGATTATCATACTAAGTGAAGTAAATCAGAGAAAGACAAATATTATATGACATCACTTAGGTGTAATCTAGAAACATGATACAAATGAACTTATTTACCACGAATAGACTCACAGTCATAGAAAACAAACTTATGGTTACCAGACAGAAAAGGAGGGGTATAAATTTGGAATTTGGGATTAACAGATACACACTGCTAAATATCAAATAGATAAACAACAAGGACCTACCATAGAGCACAAAGAACTGTATTCGATATCTTATAATAACCTATAACGGCAAAGAATATATAGAAGAAAACATATATGTATATGTATATTGAATCACTTTGCTGTACATCTGAAATATTGTGTACCAACTGTACCACAATAAAAAATGATAAAATTTTTAAAAGTTTACACTAGACATGGTCTAGAATGTTTATGGATAGCCACCCCTCAATCTGGATTTTACCTTAAATAACTCAAATTACTAGAATACCCAAACATCAGAAATTTTTGCCTCATGTCATAAGGAAGTGTGAGGCTCTCTGGAGAATGCTGTTTCCAATCAATTAGCTCTCCAGTGCCCCACACCTTGCAAGCCTTCTTCTAAGCCTTCTTCTGCTTTTCAAATTGCTGACCCACGGTCCTTCATCTTCTCTCCCAGTAGCTCTCCTCACCTCCTACTCTAGCAGGTTGAAGTTACCTGACCATCTTCCCATCACAGCCATGTGCTTACTTATATCTGTGTTCATCCTTCTCCTCCTGATCTCTTACTGTTGAGCAGGCGTCCCTTTCCCTATGCTCCAGGTCTCACCCCACCCTCCCCAGCCTTCTCAGGAATCTTGAAAAAATGGCTTACGGTTATCCTCTTTCCTGTTATCTCTAACCTCTCTTTACTGGAGTCTTCATATCAGTATTTTTTTAATTTAAAATTATAAACCTTCTAAATCCCACATCCCCTCAACTTTCTGCTCTGACTCTTTCCTTCACTTCACAGCCTAACTTTTTGAGAGAATTAACCTCAACTCTATATCTTCACCTCTCATTTCCCTTCAATGCACTCCTAGCTGGATTTTTGTCTCTACCCTTCCCCCAGATGACCTTTCCACATATTATAAAAGGTCTCCTTATAACAAATCCAGTAGACATGACTCAGGCCCCCTCTGAACTTGATCTCTTAGCAGCATTGGCACAGGTGACTACTGTCTCCATTAAGACACACTCTTCCTTAATTCCCAAGAAACACTGAATTTTCTCCTACATCTTTGGCCTCCATTTTCAGTTCTATTTTCAGGGATCCTCCTGCTCTTCTTGACCATGAAATGTGGGTGCTCCTTATGCCTTCCCCAGTCTCCCTTCTCTTTGCACGACCTACTCTCTTAGAGGCACTCACATGAACTCCTTGACTTCAGCTACATCTGTACATCACCAACCCCCAACCTCTAACACAAGCCTAGACCTCTCTTCTGAGTTCCAGACCAATCCATAAATTTATGTGCCTAACCTGTCACATCTGCCACCTACTATTTCGATCTCAACAGGCCCACAATGGAATGAATCATCTCCCTGCATATCTCCTCCTTACGTATTCCCTTTTTAGTAAACAGTAGCACTGTCCAAACAGCTTTTCAAGTTCCATATCAGGAGTATTCTTTGACTTTTCCATCTTCCTCACTCCCAACACTGACTCTATGAGCAAATCTTATTTATTCTGATCCTTATTAATTAAAATGTTACTTTCTCAAAGAAGCCTTTTTTAACTCCCTAAACCTGGTTAAATCTACTGTTACAGAATTACTGTATTCCCAAAGAGTACAATTCTTCACACTCACTGAACTTGAAATTGTTCCATGTATAAGAGTGAGTAGAATTGCTGGGTCAAAGGTTATGTGCATTTAAAATATTGACAAATTGTCAAATTACGAAACAGCCACCAACTGATTTTGTTTGTTCTTTTTACATTGCCAGTATTAAACACATTTACATAAGTATTGTTTTGCAACATATTTGTCACAGTTGTTTGATCATAGTCTTTTTAATGAATTTAATGATCCTCATAAGTCCTTTTATGACCTAGCTTCCCATTTTCTAGTTTCTTTTTTTTAACATTTTTTATTGATTTATAATCATTTTACAATGTTGTGTCAAATTCCAGTGTTCAGCACAATTTTTCAGTCATACATGGACATATACACACTCATTGTCACATTTTTTTCTCTGTGAGCTACCATAACATTTTGTGTATATTTCCCTGCGCTATACAGTATAATCTTGTTTATCTATCCTACAATTTTGAAATCCCAGTCTATCCCTTCCCACCCTCCGCCCCCCTGGCAACCACAAGTCTGTATTCTCTGTCTATGAGTCTATTGCTTTCCTGTATTTACGCTTTGTTTTTGTTTGTTTGTTTGTTTTTGTTTTTGTTTTTTAGATTCCACATATGAGCGATCTCATATGGTATTTTTCTTTCTCTTTCTGGCTTACTTCACTTCGAATGACATTCTCCAGGAGCATCCATGTTGCTGCAAATGGCATTATGTTGTCGGTTTTTATGGCTGAGTAGTATTCCATTCTATAAATATACTACTTCTTCTTTATCCATGTTGATGGACATTTAGGCTGTTTCCATGTTTTGGCTATTGTAAATAGTGCTGCTATGAACATTGGGGTGCAGGTGTCATCCTGAAGTAGGGTTCCTTCTGGAACAAGCCCAGGAGTGAGATTCCTGGGTCATACGGTAAGTCTATTCCTAGTCTTTTGAGGAATCTCCACAGTTTTTCATAGTGGCTGCACCAAACTGCTTTCCTACCAGCAGTGTAGGAGGGTTCCCCTTTCTCCACAGCCTCTCCAGCATTTGTCATTTGTGGATTTTTGAATGACGGCCATTCTGACTGGTGTGAGGTGATACCTCATTGTAGTTTTGATTTGCATTTCTCTGATAATTAGTGATATTGAGCATTTTTTTCATGTGCCTTTTGATCACTTGTATGTTTTCCTTGGAGAGTTGCTTCTTTAGGTCTTCTGCCCATTTTTGGATTGGAGAATATTATGAAAAACTATATGGAACCAAACTGGATAACCTAGAGGGGATGGACAAGTTTCTGGAAACATACTGTCCACCAAGACTGAATCAAGAAGAAACTGACCACTTGAACAATCTGATCACTAGAAAGGAAATAGAAATAGCAATTAAAAACCTCCCTACAAATAAAAGTCCAGGACCGGATGGCTTCACCGGGGAATTCTACCAAACATACAAAGAAGAACTCATACCAGTCCTTCTCAAACTCTTCCAGACGATTGAAAAGGAGGGAATACTCCCAAACTCATTCTATGAAGCCACCATCACCCCGATACCAAAACCAGGCAAAGACACTACAAAAAAAGAGAATTATAGGCCAATATCACTGATGAACATAGACGCCAAAATCCTCACCAAAATTTTAGCAAATAGAATCCAACAACACATAAAAAAGATTATACATCATGACCAAGTGGGGTTCATCCCAGGGACACAAGGCTGGTTCAACATACACAAATCAATCAATGTAATACATCCCATCAACAAGAGAAAGGACAAAAACCACATGATCATCTCAATTGATGCAGAAAAAGCATTTGATAAAATTCAACACCTATTTATGATAAAAAACTCTCGCCAAAGTGGGTGTAGTGGGAACATATCTCAACATAATCAAAGCTATATATGACAAACCTACAGCCAGCATAGTACTCAACGGTGAAAAATTCAAAAGCTTCCCACTAAAATCTGGGACAAGACAAGGATGCCCACTATCACCACTCCTATTCAACATAGTCCTGGGAAGTCCTAGCCACAGCAATCAGGCAAGAGAGAGAAATAAAAGGGATCCAAATTGGAAAAGAAGAGGTCAAAGTGTCACTATATGCCGACGACATGTTACTATATATAGAAAACCCTAAAAGGTCCACACAAAAACTACTAGAGCTGATTGAAGAATTCAGCAAAGTAGCAGGTTACAAAATTAACGTTCAAAAATCAGTTGCATTTCTTTACACTAACGATGAATCAACAGAAAGAGAAAGTAAAGAAACAATCCCCTTTAAAATAGTTTCTTTATCTTTATTCATCTCTTTGTTGCCAGAGTTTTACTACTAAGTTTTTTTTCAAGGACTCAAAGATACTACATTTGCTTAATGCTTGCATATTTGACAATGTCGTTCTGCCATTGTAATCAAATAACTACAGAATTTGTCAAAATATTGTATTATATATAGCCTAATATTGAATTGGCAGAAGAGTAGGCAAATTGACCAATGCGACAGAATAGAGACTCAGTATATATAAAAATTTAATGTATAATAAAAGTGATATTTATATTCAAAAATAGTATTGGCACAATGAGCTATCTGAAGAAATAAAGTTAGACCTTTATATTAGACTATATTGAAAAATTAATTCAGATGAATTAAAATCTTAAATGTAAAATTTAAAATAACACATATCTTGCAAGAACATATAGGAAACTATAGGTACAGCTACTGGTAGGGGAATTTTTAACTCAGGCAAGAAACCTAGAAGCCATAAAATAAAAGGTAGACCCTGTAAATATATATACTTTTAACTGAAGATGTATATACAGTAAAAGATACCATAAACAATAAATAATAAAGTTGCAAAACTATTTGTAATGCAGATGACAGATAAAGGGTTAATATTCTTAGGTTATAGAAGCCATAACTAAAGGGGAAAATGAATAAAAGGGGTGTGTGTGTATACACATATATATAGCAAATACAAATAGTCAACAAGCATGAAAAAATGCTCCAAATCACTACTAGATAATGGAAATTAAAGGGCAATGCAATACCAATTTATACCACTAAAACTAAAAAATGTAAGAAAAGCTATAAGGTGTTTAAGTGTATTATAAAAGTATGGAATTAGTATAAGAATAAACAGAAAGATAAATGGAATAGAACAGAAAATCCAGAAATTTGTTCAAGTAGTTGTAAGAATATATTATGTGACAAAGGTAAGATTTAAAATCAATAACAAAATATAAATTATTTGACAACGATATTGATTGAACTGAGCAAGCATCTAGGGAAAAGTTAACTCTTCATTTCATACAATACACCAAAATAAATTTCAGATAAACTAATGATTTCAATATTAAAAATGGAACTATAAAGATACTGGAAAAATAGACATACACCTGTGTGTGTCTATACACAAATACAGATACTCTTGACATAGAAGGCTTTTATCAAGTATTGCACTAATGATGAAAACTGTAAATATGAAAACAAATATATGTATGTATATGCATGACTGGGACATTGTGCTGTACACCAGAAATTGACACATTGTACCTGACTGTACTTCAATTAAAAAGAGCAAAAAAAAAAAAAGAAAACCATAAAAAAGAATGATAAATTTAACTGCACCAAAATGAAAATAAAAACTAGAGTTCATGACAAAGTCAACAAAATAATATTAGAAAAAAATTAGGTTGGATTTTACCTCACATTTTGTAAGAAAATGAACTCCAGATATGTTCATTATTTAACGTATTAAATAAATGACAAAAATATTAGGAGAAAATACAAATAAATGGTTACATGATCTTTGGGTAGGAAAAGACTTCCTAATCATGATTTTAAAAACAGCAAAAGTCATAAAGGAAAATGCTGATATAACTGACTGCTTAAAACTTTATAATTTCTACATGCACACAAAAAGAATGTGTACAAAATTGAAACATATCATGCAAATTATTAAAGAAAAATAGCACATCTGTGACAAAATGTAATTATATATTTAATACATAATGGTGAATATCTGAATTCAAACATTGGTAAATGGTTCATACAACTTAATAAGAAAAAAAAAACCCAATCCAAAAATGAGCAGAAGACCTAAACAAGCAATTCTCCAATGAAGACATACAAATAGCCAATAGGCACATGAAAATATGCTCATTATTGCTACTTATCAGAGAAATGCAAATCAAAACTACAACAAGGTATCACCTCACATCAGTCAGAATGACCATCATTCAAAAATCCACAAACAATAAATGCTGGAGAGGCTGTGGAGAAAAAGGAACCCTCTTACACTGTTGGTGGGAATGTAGTTTGGTTGCAGCCATTATGGAAAACAATATGGAGATTCCTCAAAAGACTAATAATACACTTACCATATGATCCAGCAATCCCACTCCTAGGCATATAGACAGAGGGAACCTTAATTCAAAAAGATACATGCATCCCAATGTTCATAACAGCACTATTTACAGCAGCCAAGACACGGACACAACCTAAATGTCCATCAACAGATGACAGGATAAAGAAGCTGTCATATATTTATACAATGGAATACTACTCACTCTTAAAAAAGAATAAAATAATGTCATTTGCAGCAACATGGATGAACCTGGAGAATGTCATTGTAAGTGAAGTAAGTGAGAATGAGAAAGAAAAAGACCATATGATATCACTTATATGTGGAATAAAAAAAAAGACAAACGAACTTATGTATAAAACAGAAACAGACTCATAGACATGGAAAATAAACTTATGGTTACCAGGGAGGGAAGGGGGTAGGAAGGGGTAAATTGGGAGTTCAAGATTTGCAGATATTCAATATCTTGTAGTAATTTAATGATGAAAAAGACTATGAAATGAAAATATGTATGTTCCTATATGAGTGAAGCATTGTGCTATACACCAGACATTGATACAACACTGTAAACATTTTTATACTTTAATTTAAAAAAAGAGTTAAAAATTGTCAAATGACACAAATTGGCAATTCATTCAAGAGAAGAATAATAAACAGCTAAAAGAATTTGGGAAATACTGATTCTCACTAGAAAGTAAAGGAATATAAAATAAAACAGAAATAAGATGCTTTTTCAAATAAATACATATATTAAATTATAACATTCAATGTTGGTAAGATCTGTAGGGAAAAAGACTCTCTCATACATAGCTGATAGGAGTACAAACAAGCAAAACTTTTGATCCAACAGCACAACTTATGGGATCTGGCATAAGACACTAATCAAAAGTGTATCCATATATTTAGTTATAAAAATATCTATTATAGCACTGCTTATAAGAGAAAAAATTGGTAATAAGTATTTAACAATAAATATTTTAAGTAAGATCTATGTATAATAGAATATAATACAGTCAGCAAAAAATTGTGGTATTAGATCTATATTTATTGACATAGAATTATGTCCACATGATGTTATGGAGTTAAAAAAACATATTTTCAATCATCAGTATAGGTACACATAATATTTTATGAGTATCTTTACATTGACAAGTATGTAGAAAACTGTTATTAATATTATTAACTAGCCATTTTTAGCATATCTCAAAACTATCTCAACATTTTGACCAGTAATTATCTCTGGATAATTTCCCTGAGACACCTAAACAATGTCCCCTTCTTTCAGGAGTGTTACAAATGATCATCAAAATCCAAGTAGCTGATACATTCAGAACTCTTCAGAAAAGGATGGTACATGACACCTCTGGAAGTGAGAGTGCTTCATACATGCTACCCACCAGCTCCGTCACTTATTTCCCACTGTACTTCTGTAAAGTATGTGAATATTCCAAGCTTAAGTTTCAGGACAAAAGTAAGAGCAAAGTGATTTGGTCAGACTGTAGGGGAGCCATTTGAGTTCGAGTCATAGGCTCCTAAACATCTGGAGCCACTCCTCCCTTTGGGTAAACCTACAGCTCTGTCATTTCCTATTTCTGCAGATTAATAATGGAGGCCCATTCAGTCTTCAGTTGTAGGAGGTCTCACCCTTGCTAATTACCCTTGGAAACGCCTGAACATGACATGGTGAGGAGCAGGGTCAGGAACTTAGCTTGAGTTAATAGGATTTCTTTCAAATAAATTTATCTCATGTTTTCATATGCACCTATACACATATAAGCACGTATATAACTTTTTCTATATCACTGCAAATACATATATTTTGCATTGCTGATTGTTCAGTGAAAGAAGTGTAACTCAACTGCAAATGGAAATAGGTACCTGTTATAAAATAAATGTCACAGGGAGGTAATGTACATACAGCACAGGGAATATAATTAATAATATTATAATATGTTGTACACCTGAAACTAATATAATAAGTCAACTATACTTCAATAAAAACAAAAAACAAGTTGATAATTGGAGAGATCCTTAAAAGCTTACAACTAATGAAGTGATTGATTATGAGCTATATACTTCAAAGAAATTACTTTTTCAATCAACCCTAAGTTTTCTAGAACTGAATAGACTATAGTCATCTCAGGTGTATTTAAATGAAAGATAATATCTGTAAAAATCTTAGGAAAACTAATTTAATTTCAATATTTGTAAAGTTTTAAAACTTGCTTTACAATTTGAGATTACGAGAAAGTCATTCAATTCTTTCAGAAATTTGAAACAATCTAATCTATATTCTGATTCAGTACCATATTAGGAGAACATGGAAATACCACAAGCATACAAAATAAGCAACTGGGTACTAATTTACAGACTTCAAAGACTTGATTAAAATGGAAACAAAATACTTTGACTTTATACATTTACTCCACTTTAGTACCACATACCACAGAGAAAAACCTAAAATCGACATGCAAAAGTAACAAACATTATTTACTAAATCTAGGAATGTGCACGGTACCCCACTCTGTCCTATATGAACAGGCTACCTGCGGGTTCATTCTACAAATGTTTCCCATGATTTTCTAAATAGTGTTGTGCGGTTCTCTTTCTTAGGTATTGCCCTCTGTCCATTTGCTCTCCTGTTCTTGTACCCATATAGGTGACCTAAGGAGGAGAGGGTCAGCAAGGCTGAGAATGGATGATCAATGAACATGACTTCCACCTTGTCCTGGGAACCTTCACATGACCCACCCACTTTCTCCCCAGCCTCAGGGGCTCCTAAATTGCAAATTAAGATATTTTGCTCCAGTCATACATTCTCTCAAAGATTAATTATTATTAAATTAAAGGGGGTGCACAAGAAGACACTTCCTTTATTTTTCCTGTCCCTACCCTCTGAAGGTACTGAAGAAAAGTTTTATTTTTAAAACAACTATGTAGACATAATAAAAGAAATCAGAACTCTACAGAGAGGAAGAGAGATTTTCGTTTCCCTTTATTTCACCAAGCTCAATTCAGATACCTAGGATGGAGAGAAAAATTATTCTCAAAGTTACTAGTTTAAAACCAAATAACTAGAAATTTTACAACATATAAAACAAATTAATGCCATGAATATCAGTAGGGCAATCAGTAAACAATAACCATGTATGTGAGTCTATTTTTTTAAAGGCACAAGGAAGCCCAAAATGCACTCTTATTTTTACTTTGCCTATTATATTTGAAAATATATTTCTTAGATTTAATCAACACCCTGAGTCTTCTAACACAGATATCACCTAACCTTTTGCAGCAACATACATCTTACAAAATATCTAGTAAGAGTAAAATTTCAGTCACTTACAAGCTGCTTTCTTCATCCATGTGACTGGAGCTGACATCTTGACAAAACCTATACTTTAAAAAGCATGAAAGCAAAAAGTTCCAAATGACTCTGGTCAAAACACAAAAATACCATCCTCACTTCACAGCACAGTCCTACTCCCCCTCCCTCCCTGCCCCACAGACAAATAGCTGAAAGCAGTAAGAACAGAAGAGGGAAATGAATCACTCATGTTGTATGAGAGTATTGATATAAATAGTAATAGACTAATGTCAAAAATAGGATATATTTAGTCTGAATCCTAAAAAAAATCTTGATTGAGAATAATCTAACAGTGGATGAATTTGCCCGGGGAAGGAATTAAGAGTTCTTGCTCATCTAGCATCTAGAAAGAATCCTGTGATGTTAAAAAAAAATTACAAACTTAGATATTATTTTATCTTGATATAACCCATGTTTTATATTATAAAGATGCAAACATTTTTGTGACACAAATTTTCACTTATTTTCTATTTAAAAACCAGAAAGCTCTTACCTCATATTCAGCCTTCTCTTTGAACACATCTGTTCACAATGCTTGTATAATGCATCTTTTAATGTACTTTAGCTCATAATTAATGAGGGGAAAATTCTAAAATCTCAGAAACACAAAAGGAAATGCATTGATTTAATACTATTTCCATGTTTACGTAAATAATACATAAATTTAGCAGAAATAAAAAATTGTAAACATATATGAATGTCTATAAATAACAACAGAAATGTATTGACATAAACTGAGAAACTTAGAACTATGCAGAAAATTGACTGTTAAAAAAACTTTCATGTTATGATTGGCATCTGGAGAAAAAGAGTTGCTATATTTTTATAAAAAGCAAAATACAGACTTCTGATTTTACTTATACACAAAGAATAATGCACTCTTCCTCGTTTGTATATATTGATGCATCACTTTAAATATTTATACAAAGAAAGCAAATACTAAATATGTTTACTCTCTGAGTCTCTCTGTTTGACCTCTGACATAATACCATATCTTGACTTAGAATCATTGATTCCAAGGCACATACATTCATTTATAAAATATGTCCTACTAACTTTAAATCATTTATCCTTAGAAAAAGCTTCCTAGATTCAGATTTACCTTTTAGGTGAAATTAAAATTTAAACTTAGAAATGCATGTTCCATATAAATGTGAACTCCTCCCACCCCCATTTAAAATGTTGGGGATATCTTTCATTTATAGAAATACAAATACTATGGTCATTGGTGGATTGTCTTAATTTAATGGACAGAACATTTATAATATCTATAAATATAACATTGAAAGTGAAAAATTCCAATCTTGATTTTAGAAGAAGCACTATTTATTTCCAAAAGTGATATTCTAAATTGTGGCTCTAACAGAAAGAATGCAAAGTTGCCATTTAGTATTTAAAAACAAAACAAAACACCATAGCTTTATTTAGCCAATGAATCCCCAACTCTTGAATCTCAAATAAATGGCTGGTATTTCCAATACTAGTTAATTATCACTAAACCACAAAAGGGTGGTAAATACTCAGAACTAAAAAGTTTTCATCCTTTGGACACAATATGAATATTAGTGACACCCGATAAAAATGGCCTTTGCTCTGTTTAACATTTAATCAAGTAGTTAATATTAAAACTGGAGACAGAAAAGATGTGTTGAAAGCAGTTACTTGTATATTGAAATTTGGAGAAAAACTACATGTGGTTTCCATTGTCCCATAGCCAACATTTTGGAATTTCTTACAGAATGATATATTTACATTTCTCAAAACTGAAAAGGTCTGCCTTCTTATTGAAGTTTACCATCTGTCAAAACACTTCAAAAGCTAAATATTTTATATAAAGAGGGAGAAACTGACTAATCTATAATGTATATAAGATTAACCAAAGGAAATTTAAGAATGTCAAAAACAGTGTTCTAGTTGTCAATTAATACTTGAGTAATTCTTGATAAATCATAACCAGTGCTTTAATTTATGTGACTCTATCAAATATGTTCATTATATTCTTATATAGTTTCTTAATTCAATAACTTAAATGTGAAAGTTAATAAAATATCTGTAACACTACATTTTAACCAGTGCAAGGGTACTCTAAATACAGGTTCTTCATATTTATTCAATTAACTGAACTCTATCAGTAAACACAATGACTTCAGGGCCTAACTCATAAAAAATGCATTATTTACATGGAATCTTCTTGAATTTGCTTGAAAAATTAATTATAAAGCAAACTTTTCTCAGTTTATGTACATAGCAATTACGCCCAAGCCCTTGAAAGCAAATGTTACTGAGCACAGCTCACCTACATCAATGAGATGACAGAAGCATCAAAAACTTCAATTTGTATTCAAAGGCTACATGAGTCAACTTACTGTAGATGCGCAGACATTTTACTATTCTGTAAGGCATGCTGTTGCAAGCATAATATCCATTTAACATAAGGTAAAGATGGGGAACTACAAAATGCACCTAGAAAAAAATAGCTAATGACAAAGAGCGGGTAAGTGAATACTTCAAACCTCAAAACATATACCAATCAGCATGTCTGAATAACATCTCTCCCAGGATACGAACAAAAATGACTAACATATTTTATTGCTTGCATCTTTTAAATAGTAACTGAAAAGATCATATATAGATCTAATCCAAGTGAAACTAGAGTTACAAAGTGTTACCACCAGAAGAATAATTGCATCAGATGTCTAACTAATAAGTATTTTATCAAGACTTGGCAAATAAAGTTGAGAGACGAAATTCTAAAAGGTGACAGAATCGTGGGCAATAGTAATGGAGACATAAAACACATTCCGTGGTTGATAAAGTAGTTGACTTCTTGAGAGAACTGTAAAATTATCAGGAAAAGGAGAGCAGATGTTACACATTTGGACTTGGTAAAGCATTTGATGCACTGCTTCATGAAAAGTGACTTGAGAAATTAATCCAAATTGGCTTGGATCTGATCAGTGTCACACAGATTGAAAACTGCTTGAAAATCAGTAAACAAAAGATCATAACAAATGGTTGTATATCCTTTTGGGGTAGAGATCAGCCACTGGAATTGGTGTTAAATCTGGTCATAGTTAATGGTCTTATGAATAGTTTTTTTTTCAAGTGAACAATTTTAATAGAAGTTTCAAATGCTGCTGCATTGAAGGATGATGCCTACAAAAGAAAGAATTGAAAATAATAGAGTTACAAAGAAAAGAGTTAAACACACAGGAGACAATGTGAAATTTGGCTTGTAAAAATTCACTCCAGAAAATAAGATGTGACTATAAAAGAATGCTACTGATCATTTTTTTTTTAAAACACAGACATCAGAACTTACAGATCCAAGTAAATTTTGTCCTTCAAAGTAGTCACCCTGAGAAACTAAACACTTAGTCCAGGAATACTGTCACTGTTCAAAACGTTTTCGGAAATTCATCTGTGAAATCGCCTTAAGAAACCAGTGCCAGTAAATTTTAGTGCACTTTATGAGACATATAAGAAAATGTGTCATCCCAAAACAGCCATGCTTAATTTTTTCCTACACTTCATTTGTAATAAAAATTTATATTTCCCAGCTTCTTCATCAGACTTAATGCCAAACAGCCTTAGGCTAGTTCTAAAAATTAAATCCACCCTCAGAGAACTAAGATATGTTTCCACTAAAATTATCTAAAAGAATATACCATACACATATTTTTTCACAGGCTTATTTATTTCACCAACACTTAATGAAAATCTGCTATATGTTTGTCTCCACAATTTAACTGTGGAGAGGCTACAAAAACTAAGTAATGATCTTTGCCCTCAAGGCACTCACATTCTGGTGGAGAAGACAATCACATAAATAATTACATTATGGTGTAATGAAGCTCTGGTAGATGCAGGCTCAGAATTCTGTGAAAGCACAAAGGGGATCTGGGGAAGGGCATTCCAGCAGCAACAGATATTTGACAACGGTACAATATTCAGGAACTGGTGGTAGCTCCAATGGGAGCACAGGGTAGGTGGTGGAGCAGCCTCCGAAGAAGAGACGGGGAAAAAATAGTAAAAAGTCAGATTAAATGTCACCTTGAAGAGTTTGAACTTAATTCTTCAGGCAGAAGAAAAATAATCTGAGGAGTCACATGACCTGACCTGTGCTTTTACAAAGAAAATTAGGGGCTGTGACATGAAGGATGGACTTGAGGAGAAAGAGACTAGAATCTCTGAGAGCAGTTAGAGGGTTTTGCATCCCACTCTACTCAGGCTTTGGCCTCCACCACTGCCTTATCAAGGTCCCTGAAGATCTGTACTATGGTCAGTTCTCAATGATCAGTTTTCAGCCCTCACTCCCTCCTCCTTGATGCCCTTTTTCACTTGGCTTCCAGGACACTGTGCTCTCTTGGTTTTCTTCCCATCTAGTATTGGTAGTTCCTTCTCACCCTCCTTTCACTGATTTCCACTCTTTTCCCCAACCTGTTAGTAATGGAATACTACAGGATGCAGTCCTAGATTCTCTTCTCTCTACTTCTCTTCTCTCTAGTTTTTGGTAATTACACCCGGCCTCATCACTTGAAGTACATTTTATATAAACCTAGAAACAACTCAGACGTCCAACACTGTGAGAATAGATGTATAAATTGGTATATGCACTCCATAGACTATTATACAGCAGTCAAATGAATTACAGCGACTTCAACAATATAAGTGAATCCTAACAGATAAGAATTAAAAGTAAATATAGGAAGGTAAAGGTATGGTATTCATAATTACACATATAAAGAAGTGCAAATTCAGTGGAGATAAATGGGAAAAGAAAATGTTAAGATTTGGATATATTTCAAGGGCATTAGTAAAAGATTTATATAAGCTAGGGGGAAAAAAGCAAAAGCAGAAGGAAGAAAAGTAAGAAAAGGTAACGAAAAGCTGTGAATAGATTAAAGGTCAACAATTTCCCTCATATATAGTATAGAATTATTAGTACTAAGAGATAACTTAGGAAAGAATATTTGAGTACTGCTCAGAATTATTTGTCTTTTTAAGAAGGAAACTAGGTCTCAGTCAGTGCATCTCCTGAATGCACACCCCAGGAGGAGGTGTCCTTACATCAGGTACTGCCCACCTCCCAATGCAAAAGTACAGTTTCCTGCTTCAAGCTTTACAGACATTTCCAAGATGACCCACCTTTATCTTTTTATTTTAACCATCTTTATCTTCCTTCCTATCTCTCACTGACAATTAGGGCCAGGCCTGGAGTAGATGCTCAAATGTTTATTAAATACTTTGAACTTGATTTCCTATGATTTGTCTTCTCTCTTGAAGATTTAAAAAATATTTGTGAAATGATTTAGTTCTACATTTTTAAAAGTTTTACTGGGATGTGACAAATGAATATTTTCTATGAAGCAAACAGAAGCAACCCAAATCATTCCTGGGATTATTCTTCATTAAGTATCTGTTGCAGCATAAATTTGCACATCACAAGATTTGGTGAGTAAGAGTCTCCTAAATTTAGCCCACTTACTCATCTTCTTTTCTTGAGTCTTTCTGCATTTACAACTTGCCTACCTCCCACCCCCATCCCATGCCAACCATACCCTTCCCTCTCTTTCAACCATCACTGCCTCCAACAGTGTCAGACTCCAAGGAGAAAGCAGAAAAGGATAGTCTGACAGGTTAAAGTAGAAAGGGGAAAAGAATCCAAAGCACTAGGTAGGTATTTAGTAAATGTCTGCTGAGTGAATGAATAAATGAGTTATGTGCAACTAGGCTTCTGGAATGAGTATCTTGGAAGAGAGGGGGAGGACAGAGGATCACCTGGAAGAGAAATGGGAAGGTGCTCAACATGAAAACATGAGTGTTTTTTATAGAGTAGGTAAAAAAGAAAATTTCTCCCCTGAGTAGTGAAGAGCTAGTGAAGAGAGGGTCATAGGAAATGACAGTATTTGAGAGAATTTTCTCCCCTGTTCTGCAGCCTACATTTCAGTCAGTCAAAGACCATAACCAAGCTTCCTCATGTATTCAGCCCACTGACCTGTCTCATTCTGCACCCAATTAGGCGGGGTGATAAATTTGAGGGTGGTGGGGACAGAGGAGTTTAGAGTAGGTGGTGGAACAAGGCTAAACCCACCTCAGTGCTCCACTAGCCTCAGAAATTATGTTATCCAGCATTTCCTAATCCACCTGATTCCATGGGCAGCCCTCTGGTGAGCACAGTTCATGGCATCAAAGACAGAACCAGTTCTGTGCCCAGATCCACTGCTTTGCTGCTGATACAACCACAAACATTCCAGAAATGAATCTTCCCCTTGTCTGTCAGTACCCATCTATTCTAATTCCTTACCCTGATCTTGGAAAACTACAAAAAGGATCAATTACTCTCTGAGTTAGTCAGAGCCTTATTTGTACTCAGTGAGGAATCACACACACAGGCACACAACTCCAACGGCACAACTGGTGCTGACTATTAACCTAGATCAATAGTCTCAACAGAAAAGGTCAAAGGTCCAATGGGCTCTGGGAACCTCAGACCACATTACTCTCTACCTTGACCAACTTGACAGACAAGCTCAAATTGCTCAGGCTGTCCCCTTTCAGTGCATTAGCAAAGAACTTCAGAGCTTGAAACTAACAGTCCTTTTCTCTACAGTAAATGCTTTTTAAAAAGTAAATAATAAGCAGAAGACTAACAAAGAAGAAATAAGAATAAGGATAATAAAATAAGACAAGAATTGAAATTGCTGACTTACATTTTATAAAAGAATATACATAATTTTGCAGATTCCCTCTATAGGCTTTATTTTATAACAACAAAAGAGATTTGTGGGGAACTCTGCTGAATGGCACATGGAGGTCTATACACTTGAGTAAGATCATACTTAAGGGAATAGCAAAGTATCCCAGCCCTCAGTTTTGAAAAACTCTTGCTACTGAACAAACTCAAAAGGCCCACAGGCATTAAAAATGACCAGAGCTTCTTACACATATAAACAGCTCAGAAATTTCCTGTATTAGTTTCTTGTTGCTACTGTAACATATTCACAAACACAGAGGCTTAAAACAACACAATTGATTATCTCACAATTCTGTAGGTTAGAAGTCCAACATGTGTTTAACTGGGCTAAAGCCAAGGTGTTGGCAGGGCTACATTCCTTCTGGATGCTCTGGGGCAAATTCCTTGTCTTGCCTTTTCCAGCTTCTAGAGGCCACCAGCATTCTTTGGCTCTTCCGTCTTCAGAGCCAACAGTATTGCTTCTCTCTGACCATTCTTTTGTAGTCACATCTCTCTCTAAGTCTCCTCTTTGGCCTCCCACTTCCACCTTCAAAGACCCTTTTAATTCAGTGGGCCCACCTGAATAGTTGCAGTTACTCTCTATTTTAAGGTCAGCTGATTAGCACCCTTAATTCCACTGCAACCTAACTCCCCTCTGCCAAATAAGCTAACATATCTACAGGTTCCGGGGATTAGGATGTGGATGTCTTTGAGGGTATCTTTCTTCTGTTTATCACATTTCCTTATTACTCCCAAGGCAAACTGGAGGATCAGTCTGTCTCTTTCCAACCTTCCTTTGACGGCTAGTTCCACCTAATTTCGCCCGTCTAAAAAGTTACATAAGGAGCCCTAGAACTAAAACTCCCCCAGGGAGAGTACTGGATCGTTTCAAACAAGCATCAGCAGAGACTAAGTTTTAATGGAAACGATATAAGCCTTAAAAGATACACGACTGAATTTCAGTAAATAAACATATTGCCCACAAGATAGGTAATTACATTTTGAGCCACCAATGTCAGTAAACGTAATACAACACATGATGTAGCATGAGCACTGAAAGTCTGGCTAGGTTGATGTACTTTTTAAATCATTTTCAAGGGTAGTAGTTTATTTTCTTCTTAGTACAGAAACATTAAAAAATGTATTCAATAAATAAGCAAATGGAAGGACAATCAATCCAATATCAAAGTGACTAGAGAGTCAATGCCAGGTCTCAATTTGTACACCAATGTTCCAGGATATAGAGGGCTGGAGGTCAGGGACTCTGGGTAACTTCTGCATTAAGAATACCTTGAGTTATCAGGGAGAAATCTGTCTACTCTATACAAAGGGGCAGCTCTAAAGTCACAGTCCCTCAAAAATTCCATGTAAAAAAAAAAAAACTTTGCAAGATTTGAAGAAAGTTTTATTCCAAACTCCAGGCCACACAACGTAGACACAGATAATCAACATTCATATTGAAATAAATTTGCATACCACCTCCCACTATTTTCCAAAACTGTTTCTAATTATACAGACAAGCAAATTCAAGATCCTCTCTATGTGACAATAATTTGAAAGGCAAATAGTGAAAGTAGAGAAGTACATTTGTGGAAACTTCCTGTATGCCAGGTACTTTTCACATCTTCTGTGATCCCCACAACAACCTGCACAGAGTGTCTATAGGACACTAAGAGGACACATGCTCTAGGAAGCTAAGAAATTACCTGAAACTTCACAACTAATCAAATCTCACAACTAGTTGAGGTTTGAATTCAGAAAAATCTGCTTCTGAAGATTGGTCATATACAGCGACATCACTGGCTTCCAAATTAAAATGTGTAAAAAGTGTTCTCAGTGCTTTGTAGATATTATACAAAATATGAGGCAAATCTCAGTAATATATCTAAATTTAGCTACTGGGAAGAAGTCCCTCTACATTCCATCTGTAATTAGGACTGAACTGTTCACTTTACAGTTCCTCATAATAGTAATTAAACATTCCTTCTTCTGTAATATATGTGTTTTCAAGTTTCTATTAAAGATCGTGGGTCAGCAGCCTTTGCATCTTTCAGCATTTTACTGCTAATGCTCTACAAACACGAACAGCCAAAGAAAATGCAGATGGTCATGTGGAACACAAACCACAGCAACATATGGCATGCATTTAATTCTAACAAAGTGTGCTTCTTAACCTCTGGGTGTCGCTCCACCATCTCTTTATAAGGCTACTCATTTCCAAGAAAGGTTCTGTTTCCAAAAACAGAGTAACAGGCCCCCACATGTGTTGTACGGCCAATCAGATGCATATAATGTGTCTGGATGCTTTTAGCAAGTGCATTTAGCACATGCTCCCTAGTACTATCATGTGTACTTATGAACCATCCCTCCTATGATGGTAAGCCCCTTGAGGGCAAGTGCCAGGCCTGGTATCTCACCTTCTTAGCCACATATGGCAGAGTAACAATACTATCTGTCATGTATATGGTGCTATGCAGTTTCTAAACTGCTCTTACAGGTAAGTCCCTTAACTACACTGTGACCTTTGCCACATCTTCCAGATGAGGCTCACAGAGGCTAAGCAACTAGCTTGAAGCACAAACAAGTAGGTAATGTTTTCCTCTTGTCCACAACAGAAAAGTATTATTCCTTGTCTTACAAACTACTTGGCTTTGTTATATTCTTCTTCTAAGGTTTTTATTACAAGGATTAATGCCTATTGGCCTTTGTATTAAAATAAATATCATATAGTGCTAATATACAAGTGAAAGACACTGTTCTTAGGGCTTTACAAATATTAACTTATTTAATCCGCCTAGCTTTCCCACAAAATAGACACTATTTTTATCTCCATTTTACAGATGAGGAAACTGAGACACAGAGAGATTAACTAATCCCAAATCACTCGACTGGTAAATGGCAGCAGTGAGGTCTGAATCCAAGAATTAGAGTACATGCCCTTAACTTACTCTGCACTATTCTGCCTGAGTAAGAATCTACAAAGATCTTTACTCAGAATATGTGAGTAGTTGTTCAACAAGGTGGGGGAAAGTGTGTTTACTCTTCCTTATGTGATTTATTTGATTATACTCTAAAACCTTTCCTCATGCCGATAGAACTTCACGTAAGTACAATACTAAATTTTCCTGTACTGAAGGCATATGCGATGGTTACCTTGACTGACACATAAAATACCCAAAACAAAATACCCCAAGACTTGAGGATTTTTTGTTTTATGAATTAGAGACATGAAAGGATTACCTAGGCATCAGAAGTGTTATAAGCTCACATCTGTAAGTCTTTCTTGGAGATTTTCGTATTTCTTATACAAGAATGTTCCCTGTATGAAATATTTCAGTATTCACTCTATATCTGATCTCGAAAATTATCTAATCCTTTTTAATTTTAATTCTCAGCTACTTTTTCTTCACACATAGGGCAAGCACTTACTTTCAATGTTTAACACTTTTATTCCAGTTGTCTTGAAAACATGCTAGTAAACATGCAAACATATTGTAAAGGTTTAAAATTCGGGGTGCGTATACATATATCAACAGGAGTCATGAATTATGTATATACCAAGCCTATATAAATTAGATTTTGAAGAACAAGCATCACAGTACTCAGGCAGGTCATAATAAGAGATTCCATGTGAAATGTAAAAACTACCTTGAATAAATTATCCATAAGTTAACACTCTCATTAGAATGACATATTTATTATTTCTGGGTTTGTGACATTCCTTTAATGCACTTTGACTAACTGTTCTAACAGCACATTAAGAAACCATTGCAGGCCTTTCTACCCCCCGCCCCCGTGTTGGAATTAGCAGAATTTATTTACATTTGAACTAAAATAATTTAAAATAATATAACATTAAAAACAATCACCCATTTCCCAATGTAGAATATCATTTTTTTCTGCCCAGAAACATTTAATTAAAGCAGGATATAACTTTAGTAATTATTTTTGCACAGAATGACTAAAATTAATAGTCAATTGTAAGACTGTTTAAAAATTGGGAGGCTGACAATCAAAACAATCTTAAATGTTTTGTTTGTGTGATGAAAAGGAGTGATCCTTTAATTCCCTCACACACATTAAACTGATTTCACAGACTTTCTGTACTGGTGTTTAACATAGTCAAGTGCTTGAGGTTACATAAAATAAACAATCTTGAGATCTTATTGCAAATGTTTGTAATTTATGATGTAAACTGATTTGTGAAAAAAAAAAAAAAAAAAAAAAACAGGATCCCAGGTCCCTGAAGCCAAAAAGGCGTTTTTCAGAAATCAAAATAGTTCCGAAATTTGAGCATTGCATTATGCTAAAGTATTACCATCTGAAGATCTAAAAAGTTATAAAGCTGGGGAAAAACTCAAAATAGGTATTTATCAGTTCAGCTTCCAGCAAAGGCCTCCGATCTAACTGGGCCTCCTGTATTACAGGATATTTAACACTAATGATATCTTTAATAGTATCTTCTAATTCAGTTTCCCCAGTTAGGGATTTCATAGCCTGGGAAGGCTTTGAAAACACCCTGAAAAATTTGGGGGACGATTGGGGGTAATTTTAAAATTATATATTACGATTATTGAGTTTGTACCAAAACGACATACACGTTGGGGCTTACTTGAATTTAAAGTGAAACCTTCCTCGGACCCCTTCTCAGACTGGCTCTGGAAACTCGGGGTTTGGAACCTCTTGTTCACACATAAAGGCGCCTGCCCGAGAGTTTGGGTCGTGGCGCTCCAGGAAAGCGTCTCTGCGCGACCGTGTGTAGGAGGCTGGACCCAAGGGACCGGCCCCGACGGTCCACGAAAGGCGGCCTCAGCCCTCGCTGAGTCTCGGGAGAGCGGACGCGGAAGGAGGCGAGGACGCCGCGGGCGCCCCTGACGCCGGACCCACAGGCCCGCGCGTCACGCTCACGTATAGCCGACGGGCCCGAGAAACTTTGTCCTTTCTCGCCCGGCCGCGCTGCCTCCGCGGGCTCCTCAGCCATCCGCGCTGCTGCCAGGACCCGACCCTCGCGGGTCTCCGCGCCCAGCCCTCCCGGCTCCGGCGGCCGGGAACGTTCCAGCCGACGTAGGCCGCGCTGCCGCGCCGCTACCCGGGTACCGGGCGCCCGGCCGGCCTGGGTCCGGACGCACCGCCTCCTTTGACCTCGGGCTCCCCCAGAGCTCAGATGCCGGGACAGGCTGGGCTCCGCGTCGGCCGCGCCCACCGCTGCGCCACGGACGGAACCGCCAACTCCGGGTCCCAAGTTCTCCCGTGACCTCCAACCTCCCTGGGGGTGCCCAGGGAAACGTCCGAATCAGCGTCGAGGTCTGGATTGGGGTTGGCGCTTGGAGCCTGCCGGTTCGGACCCAGGAGCCGGCAGGAGCTTGCCGGAGGCCATTGGGCCGAGGCGGGCGGCGCGGTGCGGCCGCTTCAAAGTACACCCCGCCCCTAAGCAGATGTTTATTATGAAAACTAGGAACGCTTGACAAGTAGAAGACCCGCAAGGCCTGAGCGCTGAATACGGCCCAAGTCCTGTTCGGTGGTCTTTGAAGGCTAAAAGATAAATATAAACGTATCACCCACGTCTACGCGGAGGAACAGCTTCAAGTGCGAGCTCAACCCGGGAGAGGGCCGGGTGGGGGCGGCGGGAGCACTGCCCGAGGACGCGTGGCTTTTTTTGCAGGGAGGGTCTCCTCTACGCGTACTCCGGCCCAAAGGGGGCCCCAGGGGACACTTGGGACACTCTCGATCTTGGTGGAGGGTGTCCCCCATCCCAAGGGGCCGAGAAGAAAGGGAAGGGAAGGTCTTGTCCCGGGTCTTCACGGTCTCTACCCACCCCCAAACAGGCAGCGCTTTCTGGCTTCACTAGGTAGTATTTCTTATGGGAGAGGGGACGGGAGGGGGGAGGGAGGGAATCCTCCGTGTCCAGCAGACGGGTAAGACCCGGCTTTTCTTAAACACGGTCCTGGCTTCTACTTTTTCCTAAACTTAACTAACGAAGAAGCTATTTGGACCGAAGCACTAAACTGAAGTGGGAGGTGGGGTATCCGCCCTCCCCAGCGCCCCCGCCCCGCTTCGCATCTCTCAACCTATTCCCAAAACGTCACGGCCCTGCCGGACTCTGGAGAGGGTCGGCGACCTGGGAGCTAGTGTCTACTATGCTGCAGTTAACCCAGGTGGATTTCGCAGCGCGTGATCCCGCTTTCCTTCTTCCCCCAAATGTTCCCCAGATGAATTTTAGGGGTGAAAGTGCAGCAAAATGAAGGAGAGTCCGTCTTTGGAAAGGGGGTTATTCTATTCTACCTTATTTTACGTATTATCGGTTCCTTTATTGATTTGGCATAAAATCAATCCGGTTTCTGTGCCAGGTGGATAAAACGGGGTGGGGGGGAGGGAGTTTCACTCAGAGTCACCATTCTCAGGGCCCCTTGATTGCGACACGTAGGAGCAGAGGCAAGCACTTTACCAAGTTAGTATATTCGAGAGTTACACATTCATCAAAAAGGAAGAAGGAAAGACTATCCCGGATAGTTTAATAGTAACAGGAACAAAGATGACGCGAACTCCATCAAATGAAACAATACTATTTTCATTCAATTGATCGCAAAGTGTCTTCAATTAATAACTTGGCACTTATTTAAAAGGTTTAACAGAGGTGAAACGGAAACATTTTGTACCGACACGTCATGAAATAACAGCATCTTCTTTTGTTTAAAATAACTTAATACACTAGAAAAAATATGGCAAATATAAATTATTTTGTTTTCATGGAGAACAAATAGTTACAAAGCTCAACCGCATACCAAAGTTCAGTTAAAGGAGCTTTTCCTCTTTCTTGTAAATTAGGAGTTAAAAAAAAAAAAAACTAAGGAGGCTTTTTAGATAATTGGGATAGAGTGCTTAATCCAGGGTACCCCAGTTTAAATAGCTACATTGAGACAAACAAAAAAAATTACTTGAATATACACCTTTGTGAGATAAAATGAAAATGTTGAAAGTCAACCATCAGTTCACACATTATAGCCAAAATAAACTTTGTTCGTGTGTATCAACATATTTTACACAAGCCTAGTGCCTGTATCTAGCTGGGTGTTGTTTAACGTGAGTGTGATGGGGTAGAGAGGGGGAAATAAAGCACGGTCCTCAAAGAGGACTTCAGGAAATCAGCAAGAGGGAATACAAGAAAAGGGGGAGGGGAAGGGACTAACACTGAGCGCCTAGTATGTATCAGGCACTACGTGAGGCGCTGTACGTTCATTATTTCATTGTTTTCTTTTTCCTTTCCCCACATTTTCTACCTGCCTCCCTTTTCTTGGGACAATCAGAGTGTAATTTTTTTCTCTTAATGCTTTTTTCTTTTGTCCCCCAGGATCAAAGATGGGGCAAAAAAAATACATAGATAGAAATATATATCAATTTCCAGACGCTTTAGGTATTGTTTTTCGTACTGAAGATGAAAATGGAGCTAAGTGCATGTCAGTAAAGCAGGGAGGGGGGAGACACCATCAATGGAATACAAGTAACATGCAAACCAGAATTTACTGTCAGCAATCTGGACAGTTCTCCCATAATAATTTCTCAGAGAATCATTGTCTGTGATTATTTTTTGTACTAACATCATTTTTCCTCTCCTTGTTTTTATACTGTCTTCCCTCTTCTTACTCTTCCATACGTGGTGGTTTTTAACTCAAAGCATCTGATTCAACGTAAAAGGAGGCCCGCCTCTCTTATCAAATTTCTTGTATTAAAGTGAACTTCGCAGAAAAAGGTCAGTTTCAAAACCTGTGAACTTTCCAGCTGCGTACTTTTTTCCATCTTAATTCTTTAAATAAGTATACCTCTTCCTCTGTTTTGCCTTCTTAGCCCATATTTAAAAAAGAAAAACGTACATTTTAAGTTGGTAACTCCCTCCCATTCTCTCGAGATTAGTCCACGTTATTTTTCCATATTTTTTAATGTACAAAATACTTTAACTTCTTTTTTTGTTCCTTGGTTCTCTCTCCGATTTCAGCTTCTGCCGAATAGCAATAAGAAATAAGTTTCCTTTCTCTTTTTCTCTCTGGCTCGTCTTTTCTACTTTTTTTCCTCCTCATTTTGTAACAACAGGATTTTTATTTCTACGCAAGAGTCCATCGTGCAGTTTTGCCGTGAGCCACACTCGACTGTCCCAGCACTCTCTTGTCCAGTGTCTCTCCAGACTTCCCCAAACCTGCCCCTACAATGCCGATTTCTAGGCCCTTGGGTAGGTTAGGAGCCACGGAACTGGTGCGCCTTGTGGGATCCCTGGTCCCGCCTTCCGAGTCCAGGATGCGGAAGGGGGCAAGGGGAGATCAGCGGGGCGAAAAGAGGTTCGGCTCCGGAAGTCTGGAGCAGGTAATGGAGAAGCAGCGGGGCTCGGAGGGCGTGCAGGCTGCGGGCCAAGCTGCAGGCGTGACGTTGGCGCTGGCGTTGGCGTCACAGACCCAGGGCAGCCGCGTGCTTTTTGGCTTTCAGTCTGAGATCCGCGATGCTGGAGTTCTTGCTGGTGGTCTTGGCGGCGGCAGCAGCAGCCACAACCGAGGCGGCAGAGGCCGAGTCCGCGGCCAGCGTGGCGAGCGGCAGTCCGAAGGGCGGCGCCGGGAACATCATGTACGGCGCGTGCGCGGCCAGGTGTGGGTGCAGGTGGTGGTGCGCGTGCGCCACGGCGCTGTCCAGCTGCAGCTGCGCCTGAACCTGAAAGGACAAGGGCGTCACGTTGCAATGACTATCCTAGGGTGACAACAGAATAGAAACAGAGCATTAAAAGCGTCCAGCTTGGCTCCGGGGAAGGCTGGTGCAGGGGTCGGGAAAGGGGCGTTTGGCTGACCTTCTCAGTCTGTTACTGAATCTGGAGCGCCAGAGGGATACTCAGGTGCCCCTGAGTCTCTGAAACTAGCTCAGCTCGGGTTATCCCCCTCTGGGCCCCAGGGACTCTCATCTGCAGAAATGTGGCCGCCCCCTCGGGAGCTGGGCCCTTCAGAGGGCGACACTGCTATTGTGCTAAAACATCGGTCTCCTTAAAATAACAATGGTATATTGGACAGGCAGGGTTAGGGCCCTTACCCTTCTCTCTTGATGCTGTCATATACTTCATACCCCACTACTAAAGCACTGAAATATCAATAAGCAAAATACAAAACTTTTAAAATGTTACTTAGAGGAGCTGGTGCATCTTCTCAGAAGTGGCGCAACTGTTAGTATTTTTAACTTTTACTGCTATTAAAATTACTTTGGAATCTTCTTAAAATGCAGGGTTCTGATTCAGAAGGTCTAGGTTAGGGCCAGAGATCCTGCATTTCTAACAATCTCCCAGGTGGTGCTGATGCTGCAGACTTGCAGATCACCTTCTGACTAGTAAGGCTCTCCTTTTAAGATCCCCTCTCTCTCCAGTCATTCTCTCTTGCTTCAAAAGCCTAGCATCAGGATACCAGGATCCTGTGGTGCCAAGAGAGCTAAGATCTCCCTAACACTAACCCTCAATACATGGGCGCACCCAGGTGTCTCCCCAGACCAGGACGCTGGCAACTGAGAGCTAATTCATGATTTCACAGTTCTCCTGAGCAGGGGTCCTCAATGAGATTGGGTAGGGTCAGACACTGGTTGGGGAAGGTCAGGCACTGGTTGGGGAAGGATTACGCCCTTAGGCTTGGAGAATGCGGAGTTCAGAGCACTGGGATTTCCCAGGATTAAATCATTGCTGCAGGCCATTCTTTTACAATGTAGTCTTAAAGGTTCTTTATGGCTAAGAAAGAGATTGCAGAGGCAGGGCTTCCCTGAAGACTGACGCTTCTCTCTCTACTAGAGATGAAGCTTTGTTTGCAGCATTAAAAAATCAAAAATTCAGGTCTGAGTTAGAAGTTTGTTTTATTCATTCATTCATTCATCTTTTGTCAGAGACATTTAATATGACTAAGAGGTAGAAAATACCCAGAAAAATATTTAGAGAGTTGCCTTAGAAGCACTTTAGGACTAACCTCTGTATTGCATCTGACAAAATCTTAATCAAAAGGCTTTTCCTTCCTCTCCCCAAGTGCAACCTTTGGTGCATTTTTAAAGGACTGGTTGCTGCCCTCAGGCTTCTTTGGGTTTCCCATGAGGACAGAAAGGACTAGGCATGTAGGCCCCTGACACTATAGGTTTTTAAAAGGGAGAGGGTGCACTAAGTCATCTGAAAATTGATTATTCAACTGTACAGATACCCACATTGGGGCACAGAGAGAGGAGATGTTCAACAGTTCAAGCAAACATCCAAGTCTTTTTACGGTTAAAAACAGGTTGAAACTGGGCTGTACTTGCCTGCTGAAATGGCATCCTTAAAGCACCTACATTGACGTAGGGTGCTACTCTACAAGCTTCAAATTGACTGGCAGCCCCTATGAGGACGCCTGTTAAAAATGAGGGAACAAAACACAATGAAATGAGGTTAACATTTCTAACACTGTTTCCCAAGTTTCCAAATGGTACCAAGATAGAGCTAATTTCTTTGGAATTGGACTATTATCTCTCTAAACTGCTGCCATAATTAAAATCAATATAATTTACTCCCAAACTTTAGGACTCTCATTAACTGCTTTCAGAGCAGATTTTTAAATAAGGACTATAGTTATCTTTGAGAAGGTTTTTTTCTGTCTTCATAATAACAATATTCTCTAATACTCTCTCTACTTAGGGTATAAAATGTTCTTTGAGAAACATACCTTTATGAAGTTGATTTTCTTGTTTTCTACATTTAGCTCTTCGATTTTGAAACCAAACCTACAAATTGGAGGGAAAAATAAAACCTAGATGTTATGACTCATTTTTTTTTAATTTACAAGAGTACTATGGAAAAAAAGCAGTGTTTTAGGCAAGGATTAAGAGATATACAAGCAATTTTTGAATTATATAGAACAGTCTCAATTTCTGAAGACAAAATGTAAATGAATAACAAAAATAGACAGATTTCACAGACTTTTGCAAGATAAATTTGTTTCTTGATAAATTACTATAGTCCTGGTTTTATGTTTCCACAATTACAGAATCCCCAAGGCCTAAAACTTTCCCTGATACCTGATACAAAGTGATAATGGGTTTAAATGTTTGCCCAGAAAACCTGAGAAGAATGTGCTCATTAATAGCCTGTAATATTAATTAACTTCATCTTCAAGAAAAACCATACACCAAAGCAAATAGTGACTCTGGTTTTGTTGTTGTTTTTTTTTCCTGGGGGTTGAGGGGATAAGAGTAGGGGAAGAGGTAATTAGTGTCAAAAAACCATCACTACAAAGAAGTTTAGAATTTCTCTGTTCCTCTGTGCAGCAGAGTGTAACACGGTAGCAGAATAATTGTGCCATTATCATGATAATCTAATTTGCTTCTATAGAGGAAGCCACTGCTTGCAGTTAGGGTAGTAGAGAATTGTCCAGAAAATAGATCAAAATTTAAACAAAAGTATGAAAAAATAAATACCAGCAATAAAGTTCACTTACTATGAGAAAAGAAGAGCATTCTGTGAAATGGGATTGGGGTCTGAATCAAGTAACTGGATACTATCTTCTCCCAGATATTACCTTCTTAGATAAACTTGCCAACTTTTAGAGGCAGTATGGCAGATTTAAAAAAAAATTCAAATAAAGCTTGCTTTTATACTCCAATAATACAGCATTGTTCCAATAATACAGCATATTGACTGATTCACAAATTAATGTTAAAAAAACATGAAAGTAAAATATTGCTTCAGAGCTTTTTCTTGTTTTTGAAAGCAAGAGTCATAGTCGATGTAAATCTTCAAAAATTCCCCTGCCATTTAGTGTAAAAGAAGGGTAGATTTCATGCCAGGGTGGCATCCTTTGTGTACCTCACATGGCCTGAGGCTTCTTGCCTCTTTTTTGCCCTAGAAGAGTTGGAACTGAGATACTAATGCTCACAACTGTAATAATTATCATCATGTCTTTAAGGGGTTGCTGAGCCTCTAGAGATCTCAGTACACAGAGCAAAGCAGGAGAGGTTTAAAAAGGAAGGCTCTGCTGTTGATGCTGTGATGACCAGGGCAGCCTATTATTACTTTTCCCCTTCAACGAAATGGTTCTGTTTTTGTCCTGATCCTATTACAAGATGCAGGGAAGCCCCATAAGAATTGCATAGTTCACTACAGATGGTGGTCTCTGCGCCCAGAGACCTAGGGAGTATCTGTTACAGTGATACTTTGTAACAGCTGCAGATGTTCAGGCCTAAAACTGCTCCATGTGTTCAAACAAATAATGACCATCATTTTCTCCTATTTTATTATTTGAGCGGAAATACAATCTGAAACATTTAAGTTCGTTTTCCATAAAACTAAAAGGATATATATGCGTGTATGTATATAATTTTTTACCTTAAATGCTTTGAAGCCTAGTTTTGTTGTTACTTTCACCTCCATAACCAGTAAAGAAAATCTGCTGTAATACTAACTTCATTGAGTTTGGTACTTTCTGGGGGTCAGACTTTAGAAATGTCAATATTAAGGTATGTGAACTGTTTTAAAATCAAGTTTCTGTAGGTTCAGGCTCTCTTTCCCGGTTAAGTGAGGAAACAAAGAGTGACCAAAACGCATTTACTTCTCCACTATTTAACACACAGTTTGAGATCGACCGCTAATGGCAGACTGTAAATTTCTGCACTTAACAGTTGCTAATTTTCTTTATAGTCTGTATGTCTATAAACCTAATTGGCATATCCGCTTGGCAAACCTAGATCCCAGAGCAGGGGGGCCTCAAGGAAACCCAATTCAGGCAAACAAAATATTCGTTGTTACTTTTAAGGCATCCAGAAGATAAAACGTTTTCTGTGGGATTTTTTTAAGGCTTATAAAAATAGGCCCATTAGGATTAAACCACATTAAAGGGATCGTGAGGCGAGGGGGGTGTGGTTTATAGAAACTCTGGGAGCAAGCCCAGCACAGCTTTCTTCTGCTGGGAACATATGTTGGGATGGGGGGGGGGGGCTTTAAGACTGAGATCTACTTTGGAAAATAAAACCTCTCTTCCCTTTTCACCTCACTCCAGACACTTGAACCCGCACCCTCGTCGTGTGTCTGCCAAGGGACTCTCCAACCCCAGTCATGCCCCTCTGCTCCCTGGGCCCAGCCTCGACCTCCTCACAGCCGGGTACCTGCACTCGGGCTTCGGACAGCCCCAGTCTTTGGCTCAGTTCTTCGCGCATGAAAGCGTCCGGGTAGTGGGTCTCGTCAAAAAGCCTCTCCAGCTCATTGAGTTGTTCCAAGGTGAAATTGGTGCGACTTCGCCTCTGCTTGATTTTGGTCTGGCCTTCGTCCTCCATCCCTTTCGCATCTTCTTTGCGATCCTTCAGCTCCGGGGATACTGGAGTGGGCACCACGAACAAGGCCACACGTATGTCCACGCGCACACACACACACACACACACACACACACACACACACACACACACAAGGACAAAAACCAACACAGCAAATCCTATTACCAGATTTGTTTCCAGAAGGGTGGCAGATCCTGCCCCCTCCCGGAGTTCTGTCCAGTTCCTCAACCCGCTGCGAGGAAGAGGATCCTGGAGATGCGACAAGATCAACTCTGGGTGGCCTCCCGCGGGCAAGGTGGGCATTCACTCACTCATCCTTTCCGCAACTGTGGCCCCAGCTCACCTCCTCACTATCCAGCCCATTGTCCCCTGCCCTCCCCCTCCATCACCAAATCAATTTCCCTCACCCTCTCTTGCATTCACTCTCTCCCACGCACGCACAGAAATCAAAAGCGCCGCACACTGCGGGTTGCAGAACGCAACCCCGGCAGAAGCGCGCTGCGAAGCCAGAGACTGGCCTCTCACACTGGCTATTCCTAGAGTGCTGGGCCGTTCTCAGGCCAGCTCCGGCCACCACCGCCAGCTCTCTTGTCTCTTCAAACTTGCTGGTCTAATTTGGGAAAAATTGGGCCGAAGGGTCAAAGCAGGAGGACAAGACCCGGGTGCTGCGTGGCTCTGGGAGCCAAATCCCCGGAGCTCTGTGCTGACCCAGGGCTCGGGCCAAACCCCACCACAGCCCACAGGCAACCAGGCAGTCCCTGACCCTCTGCGTCCCGGTAGCCTAAGCAGAGGCGCCCACGCCATGCTGGCGGCCTAGAGGGCTCACCGCCCACACCGGGCCACAAGGCCAGAGGTGGAAAACCAGCCTCCGGTGGCCTGCGAAACAGACCACTACCTCTGTTCGCTCCTTCTCCCTCCCCATTGGAAAGGTAGACTCGACCCTAAACGCTTAAACCCACAGAGATCAACAGGTTCAAGCAGAATATTCGCGATCCTCGGTTTCTATTGGTTGCCCAAAGGTTTTTCATGCAACCAGCAGCTCCGATGTTCAATAAAATATGCACTTTTCTTCTTCGGGTTTGCACACATCCGTTGCCACTTTCCTGTCCTTCCTCCGTTTCAAAACAAGAGCTCCATGACTGTGAGCGTACAGAGACACCAGAGGAATGTGGCTGTATTTATATACATGGGCCAAGGGGTTGTGATCAGGGTAATCGGTATCAACATAAGCTGCCCTCTGGAACCTTCAGTCTCTGAGCCTGAGTTGGAGTCTTGGGTTTTTAAGGTGCCAACACTGAATGTGGATAATCGAGGCGGCTCTGCTGTTCTTCCCAGCCCAGAATCCCAATCAGCATGGGTGTTAAAAATAATCTCCGGAAGAGCTGGCCTGCAGAGAAATATTCCCCCTTAGCTTGGAAATCAGCAATCCTAGGACTTCGCACGCCCAGGATTCAGACCTTAACTTCGTGGTCCGGCACACTGGTGTACCCAGGGCCTCGAGCTGTGGACTCAGGCAGGGGAGGCTGCACTGGACAACCTGACAGTTATGCCATCACTTTCCAAATTTATGAGTAGCTGGTACCCGTTCTGGGGTAAGAAGAACCTCTAGATGTCAGCCCAGCCTGGCATTCTAGATACGGTGATTTTAAGTGTTGCCTGTATTTCTACTTCTCAGACTTCGTTTTGTGGACATTTGTCCTTCCTCTAGGAAGTGGATAAACACTATAACACAAACTCAAGCCAAGTTAATAGGAAAATATTTCCACTGATATTGTAATGAAATTTAAATATCAAAACACACCCTTCAGATTCCACCAAATGAGTGAGAAGGCTTTGTTTTTATTTCATGCCATCCATAGTGGAAGCCTCTCAAACTTTGGGGGCTTCAAAGAGAAAGATGTCCACATTTCCAGTTGATTAATAGACTTAATATAATCTCTATTTCGCCCCCAAATTTCCACTTACTGGCCTAAACAGGAACAGGCCGTATTATAAACAACTTAATTGCTTGCTTAAATATGTGATTCTACGCATGTCACATATTTTCTTAATTGGAAAAATATGGCAGCACACCAGTTACTGCAGGCACCAAGCACCAAATTAATTTTATTGTTGAACTCCTTTGAATTGGTACAGGACACTCCACCATTTAGAAAAAGCCTTTGCCTAACACTTTGCTGGCACCAAAAGATTGTCCCACCACAAAGCCAGAGCACTGGATGATGCTAAGCAGTAAATATCGAAAAACAAACAAACAAACAAACAAACAAACAGACAAGAGCCTAAAGTGTCCACCGAAAGAAACAGCACAGCCTGGACCTTAGCCGGCCTTGGCTTCGTTCTCCCTTCATAGCTCTAAGAGAATGGGAAGTTCTGGCCCCCAAGATTCAGGGATCCAGGGTCTTCGCGGAGTTAGAGTGGTTCTTAGCGGCGGCCCGAAACCTGGGGCGACTCGAGGGTGAAATCCCAATCTCTCTCTACCCCCTTCCTCTCTTTTTCATTTTCCTCGGGCCTAGGTAAGGGACTCCCACAAACTCGGCGATAGATGCTAACCTTAATCCTGCCGCCTGGCCCAGCGGCTGCCAGCACCCCCTCCCGCAGCCCGGCCCTGCGAACCTCCCCATCCACCCGCGGGCCGTCAGCGCTGCGGGCCCATCCTCCGGTTGGTGAAAATGCGTTTTGGTGAAATGGAAGTAGCGGGAGCAACTGAGAAGGGAGCGCGCACACCCCACACGCCCCACCACCCCCACCACACACACACACACACTCGGACCCCACCCACGACCGTGTACACCACCGGACTCCCACCCCTCCATCACTCTAGCAGCCGAAGCTGGAATCCAAGGGCCCTCTCCGAGTTCCGCCCCCCTCCCCGTTGGGCCTTGGGGTCCTCTCCTGCCTAAGAGGAGTCAGGAAGGCGGGAAAAGGAACCGCGGCCGGGGGTCAGGCCGTTACCCTCGGTGAGCCGCGGGCTGCCCGGCTCCCTGGTTCTCTCGGCGGCGCCCATGTCCAGCTCCCGGACGGGAGAGCGCCCTCCTCCAGCTCCTCCGCCTGCTCCTCCTCCTCCTACACCTCCTCCGCCTCCTCCGCCTCCGCCTCCTCCTCCTCCGCCGCCTCCGCCGGCCGCCCGGACTGCCGGGCTGCTGCGGTCGTCGCGGCCGGGCTCCGCGCAGCCGGTCGGCTCCTTAGCCCCTCGCAGCGGCCCGCTCTCCAGCACCTCCCGGTACGTGATCGCCTCCTTCTTCTCCTTCACTTTCTGGTCAAAAGACTTCGAGACGAACGCCGTAAGTTCTTCCATCGCTGCCGATGCCAGTCAGCCCCGCGCTCAACCTCTCCCAGCCGAGCCCCGCTCTTTTTTTCCTTCTTCTTTTTTTATTGCTCCAGCCCCCCCAATAATAACACATCAATGGGGCAGAGGGTAGGGGAGGAGAGGGTGGGGGAGGAAGAAGAAAAAGAAGAGAAGAAAGAAGAAGGAGCAGGAGAAGTAGAAGGAGAAAAAGAAGTAAGAAGAGGAGGAGGAGGAAGAAGAGGAAGAGGGAAGGGGCGGGGGCCGCCGGAGGGAAATGGGAACTGATGCTTCCCTGCCGGAGCGCGCTTGTTCAATGTTAAGATCTTTGACAATTCTTCCTGCGGAGAGTTCAGATCTGATAGCAACACAGCGCTTGAAGTCTCACTATTTATACTTCGCAAAGGCGGCCCCTTGTTCTGAGTAAATTACCTCCCCTTCGCAACTCGCAGGGAGCCCCTTCCCGGGAAGCACCCGCGCCACTACCTGGGGGTGGGGGAGTGGGGTTGGGAGGTGGGGGGAGAGGGAGAGAAAGAGAGGAGAGGGGGAGAGGGGGAGAGGGAGAGAGAGGAGAGGAAGAGAAAAAGAGAAAAAAGAGAGAGAGGGAGAGATAGAAAGAAAGGAAAGCGAGATTGAGATTGATTAAAGCTGGAGTCGAAGCTGGCTGGGGCTAGAGTGGGAGGACAGCAAAGGGGGACCGAAGGGGGTGGGAAGAAGAGACAAGTCCCAGGCCGTCCGGGTTTTCGGATACCTCGGCCGCCTGAGCTCTTGGCCATTAATCCAGGATTGACAAGAATCCCTAATTAATTTAATTAGGCGTGGATTTTGCGTTGGTGTCACGACTTAGTTAAACACTGGGGAGCTGGACTTATTCAGTCGGGGCGTGGCCAAGAGGAAACTGACAAGTGCGCGGCTCCTGGAGTCAGTCTGGTATCCGGACTTGGCATCCGACCCTATGTCCTCGCCCCGCGTCAGGGTGCCGCGCAACAGCTCGGCCCCGCATTGCTGCCCGGCCCCCCTGCCCTGCATCAGGCGCCCCGCACCCCAGTTCCGTATCCTGACCCGGTATCCCATTCCTCCATCCCCGGTCCCCCAATCCCCACTCGAAACCTTGTATCCTGGCATCTTGCCTTCAGAACCTTGCCCAAAGTCAGGGTCTTCGACAGTTTCTCAGGCCCGCGCAGCTCCTTTTAGGTGCTTCCCGGCCCGCAGCCAGAGCTGAGCCTGGGTCGTCACCAAGCTCCCCACCCCAGGGAGTTTGTGATTCACCCGGCTATTCGCGTCGTGGAGACCAAGCTGACTCCTCTACGGACAAACCCGTTTCGAAGCCGCCGGTCGATTTAACACATTTCCCAAGCAGCTGTTCGCTGACAGATTCCATTTTAAAGTATTTCCTTAGCGCCTGCTTGGTCAAGGACAGTTTAACTTCGTTCCCTCTTTGAGGTTTCAGGACCCCTACCCCTTCTCCCTTACTCTCTGCACCCGGACCCCTCCCACAAAGAACTAGGGAAACTCTTCTTTAGCATCATGGGAAACATTCTAGTTGATTTCCTAATTTTGAAAAGCAAGTGATTAAAACTCTTTGAGTTTGAAAAAAAAAATCGACGTTGTTTGTTCCCCATATAATTTTATTTATCGTGGAGTATTCAAAAAGAAATGGTAGCCATGAGAAAGGTTTTTTTCTCCCTCTCTCTTTAAGCTACGATTTAGAATTATATCCCTGGACTATTTTCATCAAAACAGTTTGTAATATGGAAAGACACACCTACATTCTTGAGCCACTTGTCCATATTGTGTAAGGCTTGCTGTGAGAAATGTGGCCATATATGTATCCTTCACATAAGGATATTTGTATATGGAAAGTTTACCTGATGGTGTACATAAATTTGCCTCTTCAAGTGTGGCATTTTTGAGTAGTCTGAATATTAATACAGGCTTTCTGATGTTAAAAGTAACTTGTTCTTATTTTTTGATCTCATACTGTTAGTAAAACTAAAAGCAATTATAGAACTGTGATTTCTGTCTTCCACCCATTGGTTAAAGCATTAAAACAAAGTTAACAGATACTTTGAAAGGTTCCATCAAAGCAAACTGAAACATTTATAATAAGAGAGTATATTATAACCTAATATACTAGTGTTTCTAGAATATATGTAAATAGAGGCTACTTATAACTCTCATACTACACTACTCAGATTAAGATGTTCACAGCTGATGAATTTAAGAAAGATGGAAATCATACTTTTTAGAATTGTTACTTTGCCTTTTTTCTCTTGAATTCTGAAGTTTTCTTTTTTCTTTTTAAAACATTTCACCTATTGATACTTTTTGGAGAAATAATTAAGATCTTTAGGTTTCCAACAGCAATAGCTGTTATGTATTAAATTATGAGTACTTGCTTTTATTTTATTACACTACAAAAGAGACTCAAATATACTATCCAAAGTTATATGAATTTAGAAACATGATTTTAGTTAGTACTAGGTTACTATTTGTGACCACTTTAATTCTTGTATTATCAGCGGGGAATAACCATAAAACTTTAATCCTGTATGAAAATCTGTTTTTAAGGTTATTTAGCAGAGTGATAAATAATGGTGTCAGCTGAATGCATGGAGTGCTCAAGTAACACTCAAACTGAGGTGTTCAATATGTATTCACAAACAGCTCCAAAACAGCCACTATTAAAAGTCTGTTAAGGGATCAGGAGACTCACTACTATTTTGCCCTTTCAAGCACATGACTTTTAAGTCTGAATTCAAATTCCATCTTCTGAACTTGAGAGAAAGACGACCAATTTAAAGCTAATCAGGGAAGGCTCTGATACAATAGTGTATAATTCATACCAAATAGATTTTCCCATAGATTTTGCTGGCATGTTGCTCTTTGTATGTTTATGAATAGTAGTGTTCATATCAGATGGAGCTATGAGAGATCTGCAGTGTCTAACCATGGATTCCTACTGGCCTAAGGGAAATTTAAGCACCCCCCCCCCAAACCCAGGCTTTGAAATCATATACTAATAAATGCTTACCAAGTTCTAATGATGTTGTTTCATTAAATTGCAAATATATTCCAGAGACAGGACATTTCAAAATGCAGTTTTAGTAAAAAACATTGAGAGTAAAGTTCAGTTGACAGCCTGCAGACAGGTATACAGGTTCCAATAAAATTCAGGACCTCAAAGGTTCCTCCCCATTCCAGCTGTTGAATTATTTAAAATAAACATGTAGTATTGTAGTTAAGCTTTAAAACGGTCTCTCAAAACGGGTTAGTTAACGAACAGTCATTTATGAGAAATATATTTGTGGAGGTGATTTTCACCATCTCACATGTCTGTGCAAAACTGTACCTTAGGTATATGGCAGTTGTGAACGAGTTGATTCTCACAGTCGACCCAAACCAAGGCCAACAATTTACCTCCTTATAATTGCTTACTTAGAATAAATAAGGAAAAAATGATCTTCATACAAGGACAGATAGTCTTATGAGTTACATAAAATGCTGAATTGCTTTAATTTCTATAGGTTTAAACAACAACAAAAAGCCTATACATTTAATTTCTTTTGCAGAAGAAACCTCCTCTCCCTGCCTCGGGCGGTCTTCTTTCATTCCTTTACCAACCAATTACTATAACGTGAGAAACAAATATGCACCCAACCTGTGCCTTCACCTTCAGGGCAGAAGTAACCCCGACTTTTAATGCATTTTTATAAATAAATCATTACAATGTAATCACACGCGACTCTGACGCTATACAGACACACTCCCATGATTTATTATTGTTGGACCAGTTTCCTCCCCTCCCAGCATGAAACAACTAATTTTGTTACGTGTGGGTGTCGTAAACATAACTTCCTACGATGCATATTTGTTTACTTATTATCTGTGATGATAAGGACGATTACCAAGGCAACACTCTTCAGTTCCCACCTTTATTGCTTTTTGGTAACAAGAAAATAAAATAATCAAGCACGTAAAACCAACACCAAACAAAAAATTGGCGGCGTGACAATCTACTCCCTCGGCACTCCTAACGCCTGGCCGTCTCCATCGATGCACTCGAAAGCTCGGCTGACGCTGCCTGGCGTTGGAACCAGGAAGGCGGTGAGATTAAACTGAAGCAAGTTCGGAGGACGCCGGCGGCGCCCAGATTTGAAGAAACGTTTCCGCGTCTGCGGCGCTTCCAAGTCTACGGGCGGTGTAAGCCCAAAGGCCGAGATCCAGGTGATGCCCGCGTCCGGGGCGTGGGAGGCGGCTTCCCTGGCTGAGGGGTTCCGAGGCCCTGCTCCGGCGTGAGGCGGCGCGGGCCTGGCGCAGTCTGTACGGGAGGTGGCGGCGGCGGCGGCGGCCCCGCGGCTTACGGAACGGGACAGTGCGCATGCGCTCCTCACCTGGCGGGTTCTGACCCTCGAGGTCCAAGCTGGGGCCTTAGAGTGGTGGCTCTAGGGTGGTTCTCAGTCGCAGGCCTCCGGCTAGGCCCTGAGTCTAGAGATGGTGACGGAGAGTTAGCCAGCTCTTTTCCCTCGCTTCTCTCCTTGACGTCTCTCCCACCTGTCACCCCCACCCCTGTCCCCAATCCCTGATTCTTAATAGCTGCTTTTGGGTTTCTGGGTTCGTCTTGTAATATGCAAACGGTGCTTCGTCACTAGCTCTAGGTAGGGCGAAACGAGAGGGAGGCTGCCACCTGGTGCACTCTGCCCTATCCACTCCGCTGTCTCTAAATCCGCCTCCCCTTCCAACTCCTCCCCGACCCCCTCACCCCTTCTTTCCCGGGTCTCCCTCGCTTGCCGAGAGGAGAGATAGTGAAAGGTGAAATAGACTTTCCTTCCTTAACGAATAAATATTCTTGCCTTAAAAACTCATCTATTTCCTTGACTTCAGGACTTGTGGCCTTGTGGTCGTAGACCAAGAGCATATGACTACCCTTAAACTGTTTACTTTGGTGAGAGGTTATAATACAGTGTTACACATAGTGCCTGGTCTTGATTTTAGGTCAACCTTTATTTCCCACTGAGGTTATATATCTTTAAATGCACACTGGAAATCAATTTTTTTTTGTTTTTTGCATTTTCGGAATTAGCAGTGACCTATTTGTGTTTCAACTAACTAGGTACCAGGTAGTTAAATAACTTAAAATATGTTGTCACAAAAAAGTATTCAAGTTGTCATGTTTGAACTTAGCCGGAAAAGCTCTTAAGTGAAGGAGATATGCAGAATTCTCAGGTTTAAGGATTGGAGCAGATGTGACAGGTGCAACCTTGTGAGGAAACTGGGTATCCTTTGAAAGCCCCTTTAGCCTTAGAGTCTATAAATATTCACTTTTTTGCAGGCAAAGGAGATTTCCTGCTAAGTGGTAGCACTTCATTACTGTGTGTTTCTCTAAAAGAAGGTTGTAAATGTTTGAAACTGAAAGATAAGCCAGCTGACACCTATTAATTGGCCTTACCAACTTGATTAGTCCCAGCAAAAAGTTGTGTAATGAGTTGGAAAACTTCTGTAATAAGATTGTTATACTAGATATATAGATCTGTTTCCTGCTTTCATTTTCAAACCATTGAGAGGAAATTCCTATGACTGATAATGCTTTAAAAAAAGATGCTAGTCTGCAAATTTTTAGTTGTGCTGGGAGGAGTGTTTTGACAGTTCTGTACCTCTTTTGAGTTTTGCTTTATTATGCTTGTTAGGCTAGAATTTTATCTTAGTTCTTTTACTGCCTTTGGGTGGTTCTGTATTTGTTTATGGATTTCTCCCTGTGCTAAAAGGTGTTAACCCCATTTTCACTTTTCTCTACCTTTGGAGGTGGACTTAACATTTAAATGACTGTTCTCCCACCACCCATCTCTTTTTGGTCATGTGTCCAAGATAAAAAAGATTATAGTTTGGTATACTAATGAATGAGTAGTGAAGAAATAACTGTAAGCTGTCATATCCTTTAGGAATCTTTGTTCTCTCTGCTTGCTTTCTGAAAAAGATAACTTTCTTGTACCTTTACTGATAACTAAACAAAGGAACTACTTGTGTTTGCCTTTGAACTCTCTTTCTTTTAAATCAATGATTTTTTTTTTATTGAAGTGTAGTTGATATATAATGTGTTAATTTCAGGTATACAGCAAAGTGATTGTTTTGCATATATCTATTCTTTTTCAGATTCTTTTCCATTATGGGTTATTAAAAGATACTGAATACAATTCTCTGTGCTATGCAGTAGACCCTTGTTGTTTATCTATTTTATATATAGTAGTGTGTATATGTTGGTACCAAACTCCTAGTTTATCCCTTCCCTCACTTCTCCTTTGGTTACCATAAATTTGTTTCTATGTCTGTGAGTCTGTTTCTGTTATGTAAATAAGTTCATTTGCATCATTTTTTAGATTCCACATATGAGTGATATCTTATGATACCTGTCTTTCTCTGACTGACTGACTTAGTATGATTATCTGTAGGTCCATCCATGTTGCTGTAAATGGCATTATTCCATTCTTTTTATGGCTAAGTAATATTCCAGTGTGTGTGTATGTATACCTCATCTTTATCCATTCATCTGTTGATAGACATTTAGGTTGCTTTTGTGTTCTCTTTCGAATGACCACATTTTGGCTCTACATCTTGAATCAGTCTCCTAAACTTTACAATAAGATGTTTTTGTAAATTGATGTCTTGCTGTAGTCTGCCATGGCTTCAGTTCTGTAGTGGAAGTAGTTGGGTATGGCTTGTGATCATGAGGCTACAACCAGGAAATAACAGAGACTGGAGTGAGAACCAAAAACTGAGAGCCATAGGAGTTCTGTCCCTGTGTTGCCTTTTCAGCTTACAGGTAGATTGAAAAATTGTTAGGTTCTGGGACTGCTAAGAATCTGTGCTCAATTCATCATTGCCTTTATCAGAAAGAGCTTTAATGTCTTTCTATCCATTGTACCTTACCAACAGAGTTAAATAAAAACAGTTTTTCCTTACTAGGAATGTGTAATATAAATTGACCACCATGACTTGAATGAGCAAATATATTCAATTATATGCTAGTGACATTATGGAAATCTGGAGGTAAGTGTATATCTAGGGTGGTGGGTAGGAATTCAGTACTGTCATTGATAGAGAAGACATTTTTTGGATTTACCTCTGATTTATTTTTTGTGTTAACTTCCTTTTCTGAATAAACATTTAAAGTTAACCATAATAAAGAAATATGGTGGTTTTTTACTTTCTCTTTTTGCAATTAATTATACTTTAATATAATCTTTTGAAATGTAAACGTGTTGCTTGAAAAAATATTTGTAGTTTTGTGACAGTGGTTTTTCAACATTTTTTCACTCAATTCTTCTAAGGAAGAAGAACTTCCATTTATATCTTTCATTAGCTTTTCTGAGTTAAGTGTAATCATTCTAATATGGATGAATTATGTTACTTGAAATTAAAACATAGAAAAATTTATACCCACCTCTAATTCTCTCTTTTTTGGTCACTGGCAAGATGCATAATTAGATGTGTGTCCTTTTCTTTCTTTTCTGCTTCTTTATGCCTTATACAGAGACTTAATAAGCTGGACATAATGGAGGATGGAAATGACTGTAGGTACCTTAGAGTTGTGGGTCTCATAGTTTTTAGTTTTAGGATCCCTTTACATTTTTAAAAATTATTGAGGACCCCCCAGGAACTTTTTATCTGTATGGGCTGTATCTAGAATACTGCTCTTATAGTACTTAAAACAGAAAATTTTGAAATATTTATTAATCCACTTAAGATAGTGATAATAAATCCATTATATGGTAACATCAATAACATATTTGATATGAAAAATAGCTATATTTTCCAAAACAAAACAAACTTAGTGAGAAAAATGGCATTATTTTCCATTTTTGCAAATTTTTAATACCTGGCTTAATAGAAGACAGATTCTTTTATCTGCTTCTGCATTCAGTCTTTTGGGATGAGTTGTTTTGAATGAAGTATATGAAGAAAATCTGGATTCACCCAGATATGGTGTTGGAAAAGTAATATTTTAGTAACCTTTTCTGGTAACTACTTCTTTAATACACCAAAACTTGTCAGGTAGTAGTTTCTTAAAGATTGGTTGCAATGTGGTATTTGAAACTATATCAGTGACCTTTTCATGCTCTATACATTAAAATCTGTTGGTCTGTCTTGCACTGTGAGTGGATTTTTCACTCGTACATGATTCTGTGACATTCATGTACAGCACTGGCCTACTGGAAAATACTGGTTCACTGACACGCGTATCTTCCAAATGTTGACACCCTTCATTATATAATAGTTTAAAAATTCACATTTACTAATATCACTGCTGATCTCATCAGAGAAATCTTTACGTTCAGAGGAGCTTTCAGTCTCATGGTGGTGAATACAAGTTACCCAACATTATAATTTTTGCCTGAGAGCTCAAATTTTATCATTGGCAACAAATAATGTCAGTTTTCCTTGAAGTAAATGACTCCATTCATTTTTAGGAAAATGACTATCAAATACCCAAGTCTGAATAATCATAGTCAGTTCTTTAAAAATGGTATTTCATGATAAAAGCAGCTAGTTCGACTTGTGATTCAGTTGCACAAATGCTTTTCTCAAGATAACCATCATTCTTCAGTCTGCAGCAGTAGTTATGTGTATTTCCTATTTCATCACACAAAATATTAAGATGTGTGCTCAAGGGTTGAAATATAATAAAATTAATGATTTTTACTGCTTTATCAAGTACATTTCTAAGTGAAACTGCCCCCCCACCCCACCCCTTTAAAGAAAAAACAAAACTATGTGTTGTAGTGAAGAATGCAATGACTGCTAGTACAGTTTGGTCCATTTCCTTGATTCCTGTTAAGGCACCAGCAGTTTTGTCATTGTTTTTATATCATCAGTGCAAGAGTCAACTCAGTGAAAAAGGTAAATTATGCTACTATTATAATGAAAATAGTTCTGATTTTTTGGATCCCCTGAGGTCTTTGGGATCCCCTCAGGGGCTTCTAGAACCCATTTTGAGAACTGCTCCTATACTGGCATGTAAGCTCCTTGAGGGCAAGGATTTTTTTGTGTCTTGTTCATTGATGAATCCCTGCTATCATTCTGGAACTTCTTTAACCTATCTTGAGTGTTAGGTCACTTGTTCTCTGAATGTAGATCATCTTTGTTTAGTCTCTCTTTTGGTGGAGCACATCCTTCAGTACTTCCCTAAAAAAGAGTGACTGTGAGGTATAATTTTGAGCCTTTGCATATCTGAAAATGTCTTTATTCTGATCTAATATTAGATCTCTGTTTGGATTGGATATAGATTCTAGGTTGAAAATAATTTTCATTTGGAATTTTGAAGGCAAGTCTCCATTGTTTGTGATATTGCTACTGAGAAGCCTGATGCCTTTTATTGTGATTCTCCTTTTTCTTTTTTAATCTTTAGAAGTTTCTAGGGTCTTCTTTATATTCCTGGTGTCAGAAGTTTTAATGAGGTATGTCTAGTATAGTCTTTTTTTAATTCATTGTCCCAGGGATTTAGGGCAATTCTTGTTTTTCAGTTTCGGAAATTGTTTTGAATTATTCTTTGGATAATTTTCTTTATCTCTTTTCTATGCTTTTTTTTTTTTTTTTTCCTGGAATGCCTGTCAATTGGATATTGTACTTTCTGGATTGATACTCTTTTACCTCCAATTTTTTATCTTTTTCTTTCTACTTTCCATGAGTCCTTTGGTAGTATCTTCTAACTGTATTGTATTTCTTACAAAGTATCATTTGTTTAAATTTTAAGCTTTGTCTCCTTTTCTATGGATGTTCCTCCTATTCTTCTGCTTGTTCCTGGTTTACTATGAGTTGCTTTTTTTTTTTCCTGTTTGGTTTCTGTCTAGTATGATGAAGGCTTTCATCCTGTGATTGTTTTTCTTTTGTTGTGTAATTACTGAAAAGTTATCAGAAAAAAGTTTTACAAAAAAGTTTACTGTGTTTAAGGCTTGGGCTTTTTAACTGTGGGCTTGGATATAGGGTGATTGGGTGAGGGCTTGGCCTTTTTTTGGGGAGACCTTTTAAATATTTATATATCTTCTTCTAGGTACTGTTTAGTTTTTTCAGAAAAGAATCCTCTGTTCAAATTGGTGGATCTAAGCACACAGAGGGCTATAGTATTTGCTATTAGATTGTAGACTTTCACTTACTCCCTTTAACTTTTAGTCAAGCATCACTCTGCCCTCTTCTACTGTGCTCCTGGACCTGGTGCTTCACCTGGTGTTTCATCATTTTTCCAAAATAAACCATCTTTCCTGCTGGGAATGGGGAATAATAGTCACCTATCTAGGTTGGATGGGGAAGGGGACCTGGGAGATTACTTCCTTTACAGATTTCAACCAATTCCCTTGTCTTTTAGTTCCATGCCTCATTGTGCCAGCTCTGGTATCTAGTGTCTCAAATTCCTGATCCCTTCTGATTTTTGCTATGTAAATTGGCTTTTCTCCTCTTGGAATTCTCTAAAGTTGCTGGGTATTCAGTTTTCTTAATCTAAATCCTGCATCTGTTTTTCATTTGCTAAAAATTTGTTGACATATCTTGTCTACTTGTCTTCCTGTTGTTTTCTATTCTGGTCTTTTTATCCTGGTGCACTCATACTTTTTTATCCTTTACTCTCATTTTAGTATTTTTAAAATCAGATAAAAAGAACATAATAAAAACTCACCTTAATCAAGTGGTTATTTTTGGGTAAAGAAAATTCTTAACTGTTTAAAGGTGAAAACAAGAAAGTAAGAAAAAGACAGGAAATAAGAAAACTTAGATGATCATTGTTACCCAATTATGTACAGATTCCTTAATGAAAACACACACATACACAGAGATATGTGGTTATATATTATATATAATATAAATATGTAAATGGATATTACATACACATATTTAAATATATATACATGTATACTATGCATATGTGGGATTTCATAATCATAGTATTTTGAAGTTGGAAAAGATCATAGTGATCTTATACGCAGTGCAGTTTCATTTTCAGTGAGGAAACTGCCTTAGGTATGTTAGTGATTTAATGATTCAAGACCAAGTCTTCCCAATGTTCTGTTGAACTACAAAATGTTAGAAATCTGAACAGCTTGGAGATTCAGACTATACTTAAAGTCTAATTCTGGCTCTAGATAAATAGCTTTAAGTTTTGAATTAAGTCCTGACAGTGGTTTTCAATTAGGATTGCATTGGATTCAGGGAAGATATGGCTCACCTGATTCTGAAAACAAAGCTGTAGTTTAACATACTGCTTTCTTAATGGTAGGGCTATTTAGCTTATTTTGAATAAATATTAAAGGAAAATGTGAGAGTTTTGTTTATCTGATCATTAACTATCTTAACCATTACATAAGATGAATCTTCCTTTTAACTTTAAGACAAATAGGCTTCTTAGCTAAGCTAATACCTAATTATAAAAACCGACGGTCTATTTCTGTATGTTTTTTCCTTTTGTATACTAAATATACAAATATAATCATAGCCATATAGAACACAGTTAAAAAGAAAAAAATTACCCAGTTTCACCACTTAAATATTACCAGTTGTTTTCATTTTTGCTCTTACTCAAGTATACATATTTTCTTAAATTGTAATCTCTGTACATACAGGTTTAAATAATGCTATAATGAATATCTTTCAAGAAAAACTTTTCAGCTATATTCCTAGAAATGAGATTGCTTTGTTAAAAAAGCATCAACATTTTTGTAACTCTTTATTTAACTTGCTTAGTTGCATTTTGAAAGCATTATATCACCACTTTATATAGGTACTAGCAGTGTGAAGAGATGACTTCTACTTTAGTACTTAGTTTATAGTACATCATCAGCTTTGGTACTTTAGTCAACATTTCCTTCCCCAAATTTCACAAGTGAAGTGATTATAGTTAATTGTTTCAGTTTGTACTTTGGTGATGATTAATGAGGTCTTATCCATTTAAAATTTTAGAATTTTCAGTTAGAAAAATGTAACTAAAAGATAGTAAAATATCTTTTATCTTTGGGAATGTGGGAATATAGAATTAGGTAGTAGATCCCTAAACCAAATGTCATATAATTAACAATAAGTGCAATTTAAATGATAAGAAAATTGTTATAATGAACTGTCCTCAGGATTGACTCTTTTAAGAGACATTTGAAAAAATTTAGGACAAGTTTACATTATTCATAAATTATAAAAACAGTTAATTAATAATACTAGAAGAACGTACTAGAGCTGTTTCTCATATGTTGTCATTTTGCTTTAAATAAAACATCTTAAATTTTTATAGAGTAAAAAAAATACTATATTAAGTTTCATCCACTGTTCCATTATGTCAGAATAATTTTCTTTGAATTTAAACCTTTAGAAATGGGACGCCGGTCCTCAGATACTGAAGAAGAAAGCAGAAGCAAGAGAAAAAAGAAACACCGTAGACGGTCTTCTTCAAGTAGTTCTTCAGATAGTAGGACATATAGCCGAAAGAAAGGTGGAAGAAAATCAAGGTCAAAGTCAAGATCTTGGTCCAGAGATCTTCAGTCTCGCTCACATTCTTATGACAGAAGGTGATTTGCATAATTTTACTTATATGGTAATGAGAGTAATATTCTTTAGAGTTCATATGTTTTTGTACTTCTTAAAAAATGTTTTTGTACTTTTAATTTCTTCTGGGTAAAACACTTTTCTTTTTTCTTTCTTTCTTTCTTTATTTTAACATTTTTTATTGATTTATAATCATTTTATAATGTTGTGTCAAATTCCAGTGTAGAGCACAATTTTTCAGTTATACATGAACATATATATATTCATTGTCACATTTTTTTCTCTGTGAGCTACCATAAGATCTTGTGTATATTTCCCTGTGCTATACAATATAATCTTGTTTATCTATTTCAAAATTGTAGAATAAATAAAACACTTTTCTTTTAGTAGTTATATGTTTATGAGGGTTAGGTCCCAACCAAAAGATTTTTTTTCGCCCCTAGGACCAGCCTGTACATCTTAATCTTTTGTCTGTTCTTTGTAAACAAGTAGGTATAAACTGGTATAGTTCTCATACCATATTATCTAATAATATTTGGAAGGATTGTATACTACTTAAGACCCCTAATGTCTTAATTAGTAGCTAATCCAATCTCTAAATTATGAATCAGTCTTCTGACTGTTCAAGAGGAGTAACATTTTATCTGTTTGCTTCTAAGGAGTCAGACATAGTAAAAATGAGATGATTCTTTAGAATCTGGATAATTTCTCCTTAATGCCCATACAGATGTTTTATAGTAATGATACTTGATTATATTTTATTTCAGACGCAGGCACCGTTCAAGCAGTAGTTCTTCTTATGGCTCTAGAAGAAAACGAAGTCGAAGTCGTTCGAGAGGTCGAGGGAAATCCTATAGAGTTCAGAGGTCTAGGTCAAAAAGCAGAACAAGAAGGTATGCCATATCAGATATTTGTTGCTTTGTAACAAACTGTCCCCAAATTTAGTGACTTAAAGCAATAATCATTTGTTTTTTCACTATTTTACAATTTTGATTGAGCTCAGCTGGCAGTTCTTCTGCTAGTCTTACCTGGGGTCACTCATGTGGTTTTAGTTATCTGATAGCTTGACTGGAACTGGATGGTCCATTGTGGCCTCATTCATGTATCTGGTATTTAGTGTGGGCTGTTGGCTGGGGGACCTTAGTTTTCCTGTGGCTTCTCTTCCTCTGGTAGGAATGGCTGGGCTTTTTCACATGAGAAACAAAGTATTTCAAGAAGATAAGAATAGAAACTGCAAAAATCTCTTAAGATCTAACCTCAGTAATAACCCAGTGTGTTGTGGAGTGAATCTGTCCCCCCTAAATTTGTATGTTGAAACCCCAACACCCAGTATAAATGTATTTGGAGATAGGGTCTTTATGAGGTAATAAAGATTAAATGCGGTCATAATGGTGGGGCCCTAATCCAGTAGGACTGGTGGCCTTATAAGAAGAGGAAGAGAGGTATTTCTCTTTGAGCTGCGCACTCAGAGGAAAGGCCAAGTGAGGACACAGTGAAAAGGTAACTCTACAAAGCAGGAATAGAACCCTTATCATGAACCAGATTATCTGGCATCTTGATCTTAGACTTACAGCCTTTGTGAGAAATATATTTCTGTTATTTAAGCTGGCCAGTCTGTGGTTTTGTTATTGCAGCCTGAGCAGATGAATACATGATGTTACTTTACCTGCATTTTCTGGCTGTGCTCAAGGGCCAATAATACAGAGCAAAGCCTGTCTGGAAAGAGTTGTACATTTTGGCTAATGCTAGAAAATATGGTTGAATAGGATGGGGACCATGGTGTGGAGTTGACTTGATAAAAAGAGGTATTTGGAAGTTATTGACGGTTTTTGAGCAGAAGAATGTTAGGATAAAAACAGCTTTTTAGAAAGATCAGTTTCTTTCCTCTGCTCAGTTCTTACTACTATTAGGCTCTAGTTGTGGGGGTATATTAACAGCCTGATTTTATTATCTAGGCCTAAAATTCTATAAATGTCTCTGTGAATCTGAAGTTGGATGATAGCAGTAAAGTCCAGATGTTTAGCTTTTCTGGCCTTGTGTTATTTGGCCTCAGCCTCCTCTCCTTTGTATACACTCCACATAGAAGCAGGCCACTCTTTGTTCCATGCCTTTGTTCTCTATACATGTCCGTGAGTTGCTAGCTTTGTTTCTTTAAGCATGCTATTCCAGTTTCTTACATTATCTCTACTCTAAGTCTTCCTACCTTTTGGTGTTCAGTTCTGTTTAATCTCTAATTCTCTTCTTCCTTAAATCCTTTTTTGATTTTTATCTTTTTATTCCCAAGTCAAATTTAACCCATACTTTCTGTGACCTATCGTCACATTTGGTTCCTGATATGTAACAGTTATATTACAAATATTTTTGTTATTTTCATATATTGTGAACTCTTGCAGGAGAATCTCTTAGTACTTAACACAATGCCTTGCTTGGTAAACATGCCTTGATTGATTAATTGGGGAAATGAAATTAGCTAAAGAACTGATTTTTGTAGCAAGGAAAAATTTTATTATTTTATTGATTTGTAGAAGGAAAGCTTTTTTATGGACGTATTGATCTGTCTAAAAAGAGGCTGATTACCAGAAAACAACTTCAACTGAAATTTTCTGTCATTGGGAACAGAAATAATAATCCATCCTTTGCATGGTCTTGATTTTTCTGTTTGTAGAGTATTTTCACATACACTTTATCAGTCTGTCACAGTTTGATTAGGAAGATACAGATCACTCAATTCCAAGTATCGAAGTTTTAACGTGGGGAGTTAAAAGCTTATATAACCTTTGGAAGGGCTCAGAGAATTAGGGACGCTGTTACTGATTATTTTAGCCTGAAGCACGGAAGCTGGTTGTTTTCTCAGAAGTCACTGGAAATCTTAAAAACTCGGTTTGTAGCACCAAAGTGGATGGTTCTCAATAAACTGCTTACCTGGGAACTGCTTCTCTACCCAAGTATTTACTTACAACTGCCGCCAGAAGGGAATCTGGAAACATAAATTTCTTCTCTTTTGCAATGAAGGGAAACCTTAAAAGGAATGGCAGTGATGTCTAGTCAGCAACAAACTATCCAGCACATATGCATTTTACTAAATGTTTTGAGTTTTGTAACTCTTTTAGGCTGTCATGCAGGGTGATACCTTCATTTTATACATAAGGAAACGACTTCAGAAGTTTACTCAAAATAGCAACTTCTCAGCCTCTTGCATTGACAATTACTTCTGCATTTAACTGCAATAACTAAATAATCCAGAGGCACTAAGAAGTCCTAAATTTTGAGAAAATACTTCATTCATGTTCTATACATGATATTATTTTGGAAAATGTATTCTAGGGATTTATTCTTCAAAATACTTAAACTAAATGAGTTCCTAGGTTAATCTTGTTTTCAAGAAAGTTGAACAACTCACTCCTTGAACAGTTTAGTTAATCAACACTTTAATTTAAACAGAGAAGATGTAAGTACATTTGTTCCAGGATCTGCAGGGGTTTGGTTCCAGGACCTGCTGCAGAAACCAAAATCTGAGGATGCTCAGATCCCATAGTTGGTCTTCTGTATCCATGTTTCCATATCCATGTACTTAAGCAACTTCAGATCTTTGTAGTACTGTACTGATTGAAAAAAATCTGCTTAAAAGTGGACCCTTGCAGTTCAAACCCATGTGGCTCAAGGTCAACTATAGTGAATTAAAGAAAAAAAGTCCAATGTGATTCTAAATCTAAAGGTATGTTGTTAATGATCTCTGTGCTTCTTAATAGAAAAGAGTGAATTTGGTCATGGAAAGACAAAAACTTCCAGACAACTTTGTTGTTATGTGTCTAAAAAATAATTGAAAGATGAAGCATGTTTTGGGGGACGGCAGGAGGAGCAAGATCAAATATGTGAAGTTTGTTGCACATTTCCATGGATAAGTTATAGAGTAATTAGATGATATGCTTTTTAGTATAATTTTTATTATGTTCTTCATGAAGTACTCAAGTTGTGACATATATTGTATCATTTCATGTTGCAACGATGAGAAACCTACTATTACTCACAATATATTTTCTTGTAATTTCCTCAATTCTAGAATATACAGAAAGTAGTTTTAGAGTTGCTGATAGGTACCACTGTGGAAAACAAACTTATAGAGCTTGATATTTTTTATGGTTCTTTTTATCTTTACTCTAGGGTATTTGGTTCTCCCCTCCACTTCATTATGGTTAGTTTCTCCAAAGAGTTAGGTTTATTTGTTTCTGTTTATATTTTATTTTAGGTTTTTTATTCCCCTAAGTTTTTAAAATTGTATTTACTTATTGGTCCCTTTGCCTTTATTTTAGTATATGAAACATTAATATGATTCCAAAGGTAGGACTGTACTAAAAGGTGTACATAGAGAAATATCATGCCCTTTTCTTCCTACTCTCCTGTTCCAAATCACCTCCCTGGGTAACTAATCCTGTTAGTTTGTGCTTTAGCTTTCCTGTTTCTTTTTAAACAAAGTAGTGGTTATATCTATGGCATACTATAGATACTCTTTTACACTTCGCTTTTTCTGTTTGCTAATGTATCTTGGAAATCACTGTATCAATTAATAGTAATCTTACTCATTTTTTTAAATAGCTGCTTGTTATACTACATTGTGTGTATATATCATAATTTGTTTAGCTACTTACCTTGGTGTGAACATTAAGGATATCACCAATATTTTATAGTTACTAAGATGCTATCATGAATAACCTTGTACATGAGTATTTTTGTATGTTTGGAGGTATATCTTCAAGGGAAACTCCTAGAAGTGCGATTGCTGGGCCAAAAGGTGAATAAATTTATACTTTTGTTAGAAGTTGCCGAATTCCTCTCAGTAATGTAAGAGAGTTCTGTTTCCTTACAGTCTCACCAATAGAATGACATTTAAAATTTTTATTTTATTTTTAATTGAAATTTATTTTTTACTAATTATGATTAGTTTTGTTCTTAATTGAAGCATTATTGACTCACAATATTATATTATTTTCAAATGTAAAATACAGTGATTTGATATTTTCATGTTACGAAATAATCACCACAGTGAGTCTAGTTACCATCTGTCACCATTTAAAGTTATCACAATATTATTGACTATATTCCTTATGCTGTATGTTATATTCCCTTGACTTACTTATTTTGTAACTGGAAGTTTATTTCTCTTAATCTCCCTTACGAATTTCACTCATCACCCTCCCAACCCGCTCCCCTGTAGCAACCATCAGAGGGTTGGTTGTATCTGAAAGTGTTTCTGTTTTGTTATGTCTGTTCATTTGCTTTGTTTTTTAGATCCACATGTAAGTGAAATCATATGGTATTTGTCTTTTTCTGTCTGACTTATTTCACTTAGTGTAATGTGCTTTAGGTCCATCCAGGTTGTCACAGATGGCAAGATTTTGTCCTTTTTTTAGGCTGAGTAATAGTCCATTGTGGGTTTGTGTGTATACACATAGCTTTATTCATTCATCTGTCGATGGACACTTAGATTGCTTCCTTATTTGGCTATTGTAAATAATGCTGCAATGATGGACACTTAGATTGCTTCTATATTTGGCTACTGTAAATAATGCTGCAATGAGCACAGGGGTGCATATATCTTTCTGAATTAGTATTTTTGTTTTCTTGGAAAAATACCCAAAAGTGGAATGGAATTGGTTGGATTATACGGTATTTCCTTTCTTTTTTTTTAGTACAATATGTTTGTTTGATTGATTGATGTCACAACGTGTCAGTTTCTAGTGTACAGCTTAATGTTTCAGTCATGCATATACATATGTTTGTTTTCATATTCTTTTTCATTATAGGTTTAGTATTTCTATTTTTAATTTTTTGGGAGAACTTCTGTACTATTTTCCATAGTGCCTTTACCAATTTACATTCTCACCAGCAGTGGACAACAGTTCCTTTTTCTCCTTATCCTTAATTTCTTGTCTTTTTGTTAATAGCCATTCTCATAGGTGTGAAGTGATTTCTCATTGGGATTTTTATTTTCATTTTCTTGATGATTAGAGATGTTGAGCATCTTTTCATGTCTCTTTGGGTCATCTGTGTGTCTTCTTTGGAAAAATGTCTATTCCGGTCCTCTGCCTGGGAAAAATTGGATTTTGTAATCCAGTTTGGTTTTTTTTGATGTTGAGTTGTATGAGTTCATTGTATATTTTGGGTATTAACCCATTATCAGATATATCATTTGCAAATATCTTTGCCATTCAGTAGGCTGTCTTTTTGTTTTGTTGGTAGTTTCATTCACCTTGCCAAAGCTTTTTGGTTTGATGCAGTTCCATTTGTTTACTTTGCTTTTGTTTCCCTTGCCTAAGGAGACATGTCCAAAAAAATATTGCTAAAACCGTTGTCAAAGCCCTTACTGCCTTTTTCTTCTAGAATTTTTATGATTTCAAATCTTACATTGAAGTCTTTGATTTATTTTGACTTCATTTTTGTATATGGTGTGGAAAAGTAGTCCATTTGGATTCTTTTGCATTGTGGTTGTCCAGTTTCCCCAGCACCATTTGTTGAAGAGATTGTCTTTTCCCTATTGTATATTCTTACCTTTTTTGTTGTGAATTAATTGCCCATATAACTGTGGGTTCATTTCTGGGGTTTCTATTCTGTTCCATTGATTTGTGTGTCTGTTTTTATGCCAGTACCATACTGTTTTGATGATAGTCGCAGTGTAGTACAGTTTAAAATCAGGGAGCATAATACTTCAAGCTTTATTCTTCTTTCTCAAAATTGTTTTGGCTATTCGAGGTCTTTTGTGCTTCCATACAAATTTTAGAATTATTTGTTCTAGTTTTGTAAAAAATGTTGTGGGTATTTTGATAGGAATTGCATTGTATGTCTTCTTTGGAAAAATGTCTGTCCAGATCCTCTGTCCATTTTTTAAATTGGATTATTTGGTTTTTTGCTATTGAGTTGTATAAGTTTCTTATATACAGTTGACCCTTGAATGACTTGGTATTTGAACTGCAAGGGTCCACTTATATGTGGATTTTTTCCATTACGTAAATATTACAGTACTACACTATCCAAGTTTGGTTGTATCCATGGATGCAGATTTGGGGATATGGAAGGCTGAAAGTTATATGTGGATTTTTGACTGGGGGGGCAGGGGGAGTTGACACCCCAACCCCTGAGTTCTTCAAGGGTCAACTGTATTTTGGATATTAACTTATTAGATACATGATTTGCAAATATTTTCTCCCATTGAGTACACTGTATTTCCATTTGATTGATTGTTTCTTTTGCTGTGCAGAAGTTTTTTCATTTGAAGGTTTTCCTCTATGTCTTCTTCTAGGAGTTGTGGTTTCAGGTCTTATGTTTAAGTCTTTAATTCATTTTGAGTTGATTTTTGTGTATGGTGTAAGATAATGGTCCAGTTTCATTCTTTCACATATGGCTATCCAGTTTTCTCAACACCATTTATTGAAGAGAATATTCTTTCCTCATTATATATTCTTGGCTCCTCTGTTGTAAATTAATTGATGATGTACAAATGTGTTTATTTCTGAGCTGTCAGTTCTTTTCCATTGCTTTATGTGTCTGTTTTAATGCCCAAACTATACTGTTCTGATGATTATAGCTTTGTGATATAGATTGAAATTAGGAAGCATGATTCTCCCAACTTTGTTCTTCTTTCTCAAGATTGTTATGGTCATTTGAGGTCTTTGGCAATTCCATACAAATTTTAGGATTATTTGTTCTATTTCTGTGAAAATACCGTGGACTTTTGATAGGGATTGTATTGAATCTGTGTATTATTTTGGGATTATATTAATTTTATGCCCTACTTTTATTGCTTGAGTTAGTTTCAGTATTGATTCTTTAGAGTTTGTCAGATACACTATTATATTGTCTGTAAATAGAAATAATTTTACTTTTTTTTCCAATTTTTCTACTTCTGTTTGCTTTCTCTCATCTAGTTGCATTGCCTTTTACCTCCACTAAAATATTGAATACCAGTGGAGATGAAATATATCTTTGTCTTTTTCTTGATTTTAATGTAAGTGCCCCTTGTGTTTCCCCTTAAAAAATATACTGGTTCTGGGGTGAGAATATCTCTAGTTTTTAAATAGAGATTTAAAAAAATTTTTTAAAAAAGATTTTAAAAAAAATCACTGTTTTTTTCCAAGAATGGATATTGAATTTTATTGAAGGCTTTTTTTTAAATCATCTGTGGATATAATCAATTTTTTCCCCCTTAGAGCTATTAAGGAACTAACCTTGCATTTCTGGAATAAATCTCATTTGGTCCTGGTGTAGTATTTTCTTAAGGTGCTGTGGGATTGTGTTCACTAATTTTTAAGTTTAGTACTTTCACATTTATAGTCATACGTGATGATGGTCTTTTTTTTTTTTTGGCACAGTGTTTATCAAGGTATTATTCTTACTTTATAAAAAGAATTGGGAGGGTTTTTCTTCATTTTTAATGCTGGGGAACTATTTGTGGAGCATTGGGACTATCTGGTATTCAAAGTTTTGGTAGATTTGTGAAAACATCTGGGCCTGGTGCTTTTTTGTTGAGTGGTACATTGGTAACTTTATTTATTTGACAGAAATACAGTCAGTATAAAGTTTATATTTCTTATAAGTTTAATATTGGTAAACTGTATTTTTCTAGTATATTATCTATTTCAACTGCATTTTGAAATTTATTTGCCTGGAAGTCTGCAAAGTAATTTTTTATGACTTGAAATTTTTTCTTCCGTTTCAATGCATATTTTTCTCTTGTCATCTATTATTTTGTGTATTTATGCATTCTCCTTTATTCGATTACATTGACAAGTGAATTGTCTATTTTAATTTAAAAGAAATCATTTTGATTTATTATTTAAATCTTTTCCTCCATTTTCTACCTTATTAATTTCTACTTTTATTCTTATTTTCTGCTTTGTGCTTCCTTTGGTTTACTTTGTTATTCCTTTTCAAGTCTTTGGGCTGGGAATTTATTTAGATTTGTGCTTCATTTCTATTGATAAAAATATTTAAGCATATGAATTTTCTTCTAATTACCGCTTCAGATATATCTCATAGGTATTTTCTAATATTTTTATGAAAAATTTCAAGGATACAGCAAAATTGAAAGAATTTTACAGTAAAGACCCATATGTCTACCACCTAGATGTTACCATTAACATTTTACTTATTACTTCATCACATATATATACATTGATCTGTTCCTCTCTCTGTCCATTAATTTATCCTAATTTTTAGATGCATTTCCAGTGGCAGACATTATAGGCTTTCCCCTTAAATACTTCAGCATACTTATCATTGAGTAGAGTTCAGTATTCCTTTACAGATTTTTCCTTTTGAAAACAAAAACTTTGAAATTTTCTTTTGAGGCAAAATTTATATGCATTGAAATGCACAAATTCTGAGCATACACTGGCTGAGTTTTGATGTATGCATATACCTGCCAAATATATTACCATTACCCCAGAAAGTCCCCCTGTAATTGTTGCCAATTAATTCCTGTATACATTCACCTCAGAGGTAACCACTGTTTTGATTTTTTTCAACTATAGATTAGTTTTCATTAGTATTACAAATTTTTATTCAGCGTGATACTTTTGAGATTCATCCATGTTGTGTATGTCAACAGTTCATTCCTTTTTATTATTGAATAGTATTCTATTGTATGGATATATCACTTTTTTAATAGAATTTTATGTAAATGTAATCATATAGTAGTGATATTTTTCAAGTAACCTCTTACAGTAAGCATAATGCTTTGATTTATGTATCACTACTTTGTTCTTGTTCATTGCTAAGTAGTGAATATACCACAGTTTATCTGTTTTCCTGTTTATGGACTCCTCCCTGGGATATTTCTGGGTTTGGCTATTATAAACTACTATAAACATTTCTTTCAAAAATCTTTTTGTGGATATCTGTGTTCATTTCTCTGAACTGAAAATCTAGTAGTGGAACTTCTTAGTCATAGTGTAGGTGTGTCTTTTAGTTTTAGAAGAAACAAATATTTTCCAAGTGGTTTTCCGTGGCTGTATCATTTTATATTCCCACCAAAAATGTATGTGCATTCCCATTACTTACAAATTCACTGACACTTGGTGTATTAGTTTTATTAATTTTAGCAAAAGTGGTGGGCTTGTAGTGCTATTTCATGGTTTTAATTTGCAATTACAGTTTTAGCTTTTTTGTATCTATTGTGCATTCAGATGATTTTTTATTGTGATTAAAACACACAAAAATTATAATTTTTAACAGATTTTTTGGGTACATTTTAGTATTGCTAACAATATGCACATTGTTGTACAACAGATCTCTAGAACTCTTGTCACCTTTCTTAATTGAAACGCTATACCCTTGAAACAACAACTCCCAGTTTCCCCCTACTCCCCTCTCCTGGCAATCACCATTATACTTTTGTTTCTATGAATTTGATTGCTTCAGACAACTGGTATAGAAGTAGAATCATGCAGTGTTTGTCTTTTTTTATTTCCTTATTTCACTTTGCACTATGTCCCAAGTTTTATGTATGTTATAACATGGGACAGGATTTCCATCTTTTTTAAAGATGGAGTAAATATTTCTCTCTCTCTCTGTGTGTGTGTGTGTGTGTGTGTAAGTGTGTACGTGTGTGTACATGTGTACGTACACCATATTTGCTTTATCTGTTCATCCGCTGATGGACATTTAGATTGTTTCTACATCTTGGATATTGTGAATAATGCTGCAATGAAGATGGGTGTGTACATATTTCTTCAGTACCCTGTTTCAGTTCTTTTTTGATATATATCCATAAGTGAGATTGCTGAATACCTGTGGAAGTTCTGTTTTTAAATTTTTGAGGTACCTCCATACTATTTTTCCATAGCTGCTGAACCATTTTACAATCTTACCAATAGTGCACTGGGGTTCTAGTTTCTCCACATTCTTGTCAACACTTGTTAATTTTTTTGATAGTGGCCATCCTAACAGATAATGAGATGGTATCTTGTGTTTTTGATCTGCATTTTGCTGATGACTTTGTAATGTTGGAATTTTTTCATATGCCTATTTGCTGTTTATGCATCTTCTTCAGAGAAATGTTTTTTGAGTCTTTTGACCAATTTTTAAACTGGTTATTTGTTTTTCTGTTTGTGAGTTGTAGGGATTTTTAAAAACAAAATATATTCTGTGTATTGACCCCTCATTTGAGGTGTGGTTTGCAAATATTTTCTTCTTATTTGGTAGATTGTCTTTTAACTGTTTATTATTTTCTATACAGAAGTTTTAAGGTTTGTGTAGTCCCATTTATCTACTTTTTTGGTGATATCTTTATATGGTTTTGGTATCAGGGTAATAATGCTGGCTTATAACATGAGTTTGAAAGTGTTCTCCCCTCTTCAATTCTTTGGAACAGTTTGTGAGAGCTTGGCATTAATTCTTACTTAAATATTTGGGAGAATTCTCTAGTGAAGCCATCTGGTCCTGGGCTTTTACTTGTTGGAAGGTTTTTGATGACTGATTCAATCTCCTTACTTGTTATATAGGTCAGTTCAGACTTTCTATTTTTACATTATTTAGTTCTGGTTGATTGTTTATTTCTAGGAATGTATCCATTTCTTCTATGTTATTTAATTTGTTGGTGTACAGTTGTTTATAGTAGTCTATAATCCTTTTTATTTCTTTGGCATCAGTTGTAATGTCTCCTCTTTCATATCTGATTTTAGTTATGTGAGTCTCTCTCTCTCTTTTTTTCCGTAAGGGCTTACCAGTTTTGTTGATCTTTTTGAGAAATGAATTCTTTTGTGTGTATATGTGATTTTTTTTTAATTAATGGACTTTATTCTTTTAGAGCAGTTTCAGGTTCACAGTAGAATTGAGCAGAAAATACAGAGAGTTCGCACATAGCCCTTCCCACCCACACATATATACTCCCCTACCCTCAATACCCCCATCAGTGTGGCATATTTGGTACAATCGATGAACCAACATGGACACATTATTATCAACCAAAGTCCATAGTTTACATTAGGGTTCACTCTTGATGTTGTACATTCTATGGGTTTTGACAAATATATAATATATAATGACATGTGGCCACCACTGTAGTTTGACACAGAATAATTTCATTGCCCTAAAAATCCCTTGTGCTCCATCTGTTCATTCTTCCCTCCCTCCCTCTCCCCAGACCCCTGGAAACCACGATCTTTTTGTTGTTTATGTAGCTGTGCCTTTTCCAGAATGTCATTTGGTTGGAATTGTACAGTTTGTAGCCTTTTCACACTGGCTTCTTTCATTTAGTAATATGTCTTTTAAGTTTCTTTCATGTCTTTCATGGCTTGATAGCTCATTTCTTTTTTTTTTTTAACTGCACATATATTTTTAAATTTACATATATGTACTGTTCATTGTTTCTAAGAACATTTAGAGCATTAGCTTTTTAAACTTACATAGTTATCAAAGGATTAAAGCCATCCACAAAATAAGAATTAATTCAGAAAGATACATACACCCTGCTATTAACAGCAACATTATTTATAATTGCCAAGATATAAAAGCATCCTAAATTCACATCAATAAATAATGAAGATGCAGCATATATCTATATCTATATATGTATTACATATATGTATATGTAATGGAATACAACTCACCCATAAGAAAGAAGGATATTCATTCACTTTTTTTTTCCACTTCAAAGACCAGAATTTTATAACCAGCATAAATATTTCCATTACATCAAAAACAACAAAATACCCAGAAATAAACCTAACCAAAGAGGTTACCTATACTCCAAAAACCAAAATGACAGAAAGAAATGGAAAGATTTCTTGTGCTCTTGGATTGGAAGAGTCAACACTATCAAAATGGCTACACTACCCAAAGCAATCCAAGATCCAATGCTACCCCTGTCAAAATACCCATGATATTCCTCACAGAACTAGAATAAACAATTCCAGAATTCACAAGGAACCACAAAAGACCTTGAACAGCCAAAGCAATCTTTCATAGGTCTTTTTTCTCTCTCTCTCTTTCTTTCTTCTTTTTGTTCTCATTCCTTATGGTTTGATGACTAGAGAAGGTCCTTTAACATTTGTTGTAAAGCTGGTTTGGTGATGCTGAAATCTTTCAGCTTTTGTCTGTCTGTAAAGCTTTTGATTTCTCCATCAAGTCTGAATGAGAGCCTTGCTGGGTAGAGTATTCTTGGTTGTAAGTTTTCCCCTTTCATCACATTAAATATATTATGCCACTCCCTTCTGGCCTGTATAGTTTCTGCTGAAAAATCAGCTGGTAACCTTATGGGAGTTCCCTTGTGTGCTATTTGTTGCTTTTCTCTTGCTAATTTTAATATTTTCTCCTTATCCTTAATTTTGTAAATTTGATGACTATGTGCCTTGGTGTGTTCCTCTTTGGGTTGATCCTGTGTGGTACTCTCTGTGCTTCCTGGACTTGGGTAACTATTTCCTTTCCCAGGTTGGGGAAGTTTTCAGTGATTATCTCTCCAAAAATTTTCTCAGGTCCTTTCTCTCTCTCTTTCCTCTTTCTGGGACCCCTATAATGTGAATATTAGTGTACTTCATGTTGTCCCAGAGTTCTCTTAAACTATCCTCATTTCTTTTCATTCTTTTTTTATGTTTTCTGTTCTGCAGTAGTGATTTCCACTAATCTGTCTTCTAGCTCACTGATCCATCCTTCTGCCTCATTTAGTTTGTTCTTGATTCCTTCTAGTGTGTTATTCATTACAGTGATTTTATTTTTCAACTCTGTTTGGATATTCTTTATATTTTCCAACTCTTCACTAAAATCTTCCTCTTGAGTTCTCTGAATGTCTTCACCCTCATTACTTTAAACTCTTTCTTGGATAATTTTCCCATCTCATCACTTATTTCTTCTTCTGGGTTTTATCTTGTGCCCTGGCCTGGGAGATACTCCTTTGCTGCCTCATATCATCTATCTTTCTATGTGTTTGTGGATTCCTTCCCCAGGCTTTGGGATCATTGTTTTCTTATTTCTAGTATCTGCCTCTGGTGGGTGAGGCTGGGCTAGAGGCTTATGCAGGTTTCCTGGCAGGAGAAGCCAGGTGCCTGCGCACTGCTGGGTGAAGCTTGGTCTTGGACCTCTGGTGGGTAGGGACATGTCTAGAGGCCTTTGTGGCTTAGGAAGTCTGCCGATGGGTGGGGCTGTGTTCCCACCCTGTGTGTTGTTTGGCCTAAGGCTTCCCTACAGGCTGTTGGGTGCAGCTAGGTCTTGGCATCCAATCAAGATGTCAGCCTCCAGGAAAGCTCATGTAGATGAACACTCCCGGAATTTTCGCCGCCAGCTTTATGTCCCCTGGGTGAGCTGCAGCTGTACCCCACCTCCCCAGGAGACCCTCCAAATCCAGCAGACAGGCTTGGCCAAGGTTCCTTTGAAGTCATTGCCTCTACCCTTGGACCTGGCACATGTGAGTTTCCACGTATGCTTCCCAAGTGAATGGAGTCTGCGTTTCCCCCAGTCTCATGGGGCTCCCAGAGCCAAGCCCCGCTGACCTTCAAAACCAGATGTCCTGGGGTCTCCTTCTCCCAATGCTGGAACCCAGGCTGGGGAGCCTGACATGGGGCTTAGAGCTCTCACTTCTGTGGGAGGGCCTCTGTGACAACTATTCTTCAGCTGGCAGGTCGCCCACCCTGGGGGTAGGGGGGCCCAATTATATTGTGAGCATGCCCCTCCTACTTCCTGCTGTGGTTCCCTCTTTATGTTTCCAGTTGCAAAAGATCCTTTTTGCCAGGTTCCAGTCTTTTTTATCAATGGTTGTTTAGCATTCAGTTGTGGTTTTGTTGTGTTGCTAGGAGAGGCAAGCTCCTCCATTTTGGCTGGAAATCTTTGAGAAATGAATTCTTAGTTTCAATGATTTTTAAATTGTTTTTCTATATTTTATTACAATAGTTCTTCTCTAATTATTATTAATCACTTTCTTCTGCTAAGTCTTCATGTGGTTTGTTCTTTTTCTAGTTCTTTGAGATGTAAAGTTAGGTTGTTGGTTTGAGACCTTTGGCCTTTTTTTAGTATAGGCATTTCCTGCTATAAATTACCATCTTAGGACCATTTTTGTTGCAACCTGCATGTTATGTTTTCATTTTCATTTGTCTCAACGTATTTTTCTAATTTCCCTAGTGATTTCTCCTTTGACCTATTGGTTTTTTTCAAAAGTATGTTGTTTAATTTTTACGCATTTATGAATTTTCCAGTTTTTCTGCTGCTCTTGATTCCTAGTTTCATTTCATTGTGGTCAGAAAAGTTACTTCATATGATTTTAGTTTTTTTTAAAATTTGTTGAGACTTATTTGTGACCTATCATGTGATCTATCTTGAAGAATGTTCCATGTGCATGTGAGAAGAATATATATTCTGTTGCTGTTGGGTGGAGTGTTTTGTATATGTCTGTTAGGTTCAGTTATCTACAGTGTTGTTCAAGTCCTCTGTTTACTTATACGTATTCTGTCTAATTGTTGTATTCATTGTTGAAAGTGGAGTATTGAAATCTCCTATTATTACTGTGTTACTCTCTATTTTTCCTTTCAATTCTGTCATTGTTTGCTTCATATATTTGAATACTCTGTTAGTAGGTGTATGTATATTTATAACTGTTTTATCTTCCTGGTGAATTGAGCCTTTTATTATTACATAATGTCTTTTTTTGTCTCTTATGATACTTTTTGACTTAAAATCTAGTTTATCTGCTGTAAATAGGTCTACCCCTACTCTCTTTTGGTTACCATTTGCATGGAATATCTTTTTCCATTCTTTAACTTTTAGCCAATTACTTTATTTACACCTAAAGTGAGTCTCTTATAGACTGCATGTAATTGCATCTTTTATTTGTTTATTTATTTATAAAATTTTTTATTGAAGTGTAGTTTATTTACAATGTTAGTTTCAGGCGTATAACAAAGTGATTCAGTTGTAAATATACAAACATATATATATATATATATATACACAAATTTTCTTTTTAGATTCTTTTCCATTATATTTTATTATAAGAAATTGAATATAGTTCACTGTGCTATACAGTAATTTGCATATTGCTTTTTATCAATCCATTTAGGCAGCCTGTCTTTTTTTTTTTTAACATGGAAACTCTTTGGAGTTGTTTTTTATAGTAGTGAGCCTGTCCTGTTTAAAATGTACTTTGGATGAGATGTACTGACTTAGCATTCAGACTTAGAAAGTCCAGAAGGCAGAGGTTGGGTGGATACATGGCTCAGTTTGGAAAATCAACCTGTCTTTTGATTGAAGAATTTAAGTTATTTACATGTAAAGTAATAATTAACATGAAAAGACTATTGCCATTTTGTCAGTTTTTTTGGATCTTGCAGCTGTTTTGTCTCTCTTCTTCTCTTGCTGCCTTCCTTTGTGTTTTGCTCATTTTTTATATTAATGTGCTTTTATTCCTTTCTTCCTTTTGTTTATCTTCTATAGTTATTTTCTTTGTGGCTATCATGGGTTTTACATAAAATATGTTATAATTAAAAAAAGTGTTTTAAACTGACAACTTAATTTCAATCATATACGAAAAAACCTACTGTTTCACATCTGCTCACCCACCAAAATCACATCTTTATTATATTATGTATCTATTAGCATTTTTATAGCTATAGTTATATATTTTTTCAAGACCCTATCTTTCTAGTAGTTTTAGGTTCATAGCAAAACCAGAGGGAGGTATAGAGATTCCCCATGTATCCTCTGCACCTACACATTCATAACCTCTCCTATTATCAACATCCCCCACACCAAGAGTGGTACATTTGTTTCAATTAATGAACCTACATTGACACACTAATTATCCAAAGTCTATAGTTTGCATTAGGGCTCACTCTTGGTGTCCTATAATCTGAGTTTAGACAAGTATATAATAACATGTATCCATCATTATAGTTTCATATAGAGTAATTTTGGTACTGTAAGTATCCTCTGTGCTCTGCCAGTTTATTTTCCCTCATCCCTCCACCCTCTGGCAACCACTGATCTTTCTACTGTCTCCATAGTTTTGCCCTTTTCAGAATGTTGTATAGTTAGACTCATACAGTGTGTAGCCTTTTCAGACTGGCTTCTTTCACTTAGTAATATGCGGGTTCCTCAATGTCTTTCATGGTTTGATAGCTCATTTCTTTTTAGCCCTGTGCAATATTCCATTTGCTGGGCGTACCACATACTACATTGTCTGGATGTATTTATTCACCTTCTGAAGGACATTTTGATTCCTTCCAGGTTTCAGCCATTATGAATAAAGCTGTTGTAAACACCTGTGTGTACATTTTTGTGTGGACATAAGTTTTCAACTTTGGTTAAATACCAGGGAGTGGAATTGCTGGATCATATGGTAAGAGTATGTTTAGCTTTGTAAAAAACTGCCAGACTGTTATCCAAAGCAGGTGTACCATTTTGCATTCCCAACAGCAGTGAATGAAAGTTCCTGTTGCTCCATATCCTTACCAGCATTTTGGTGTTGCCAGTGTTCTAGGCTTTGACCATTTGGACAGGTTTTTACTGGTTGTTATTGTTATTTTATTTTGTCATTATTATTTTAATTTGCATTTCCCTGATGACGTATGATGTGGAACATCTTTTCATATGCTTATTTGCCATCTGTATATCTTCTTTGGTGAGTTGTGTCTTAAGGTCTTTGGCCCTATTTTAGTTGGCCTGTTTGTTTTCTTATTCTTGAGTTTTATGAGTTCTTTATCTTTTTTAGTTAAGTCCTTTATCAGGTGTGTCTTTTGCAAATATTTTCTCTCAGTCTGTGGCTTGTTGTTTTATTCTCTTGATGTTGTCCTTCACAGTGCAGAATTTTTTGTTATCAGGCTGATATTGTTAAGGGGAAAGGATGTGAAATTTTCAAACTACATTTTATAAATAATTTCAAAATCCTTAAATTATTCAAAATATTTTCATTGTTTATAAAATTATTTTCTTGTGATTAGTTTTAAGGTCTACTCTCTTTGCAACTTTTCAAATATGCAATGCAGAATATTAATTATGGTCACCATTACATCCTGATGATTTAATTATTTTATAACCAAAAATTTGTACCTTTTGACCTCCTTTACCCATTTTTAAGAAGTTTTAAATTTTAGTGATGCCTAGCTTATCAATTATTTCTTTTGTGGACCCTGCCTTTGATGTTGTATCTAAGAAGTACTGCCATATTTAAGAGCATCTAGATATTCTCCTGTGCTATTTTATAGGAGTTCTGTAGTTCTGTGTTTTTAATTTAGGTCTGTGATCCATGTTGAGTTAACTTTTGTGAAAGGTAAAAGGTCAGTGTCTGAGTTCATTTTTATGCCTGTGGGTGTTTAGCTGTTCCACAACCAATTGTTGAAAAGGGTATCTTTGCTTCATTGTATTACTTTTGCTTCTTTGTCAAAGATCAGCAGACTGTATTATGTGGGTCTGGGCTTTCTGTTCTGTTCCACTGGTTTATTTGTATATTCTTTTGCCAATACCATATGTCTTATTTACTATAGTTTTCCAGTAAGCCTTGGAGTCGAGTAATGTCTGTCCTCCAACTTTAATCTCTTCCTTCAGTGTTGTGTAGGCTATTCTGTTTTTTTGGGGTTTTTTTGCCTATTCATATACACTTTAGAATCAGTTTGTTGATATTCTCAAAATAACTTGCTGGGATGTTAATTGGGATTGCACTGAATCTAGAGATCAAGTTGGGAAGAATCATCATCTTGACAGTGTTAAGTCTTAAAATCCATGAAAGTATAATATCTCTTTATTTAGTTCTTTGATTTTGTTCATCAGAGTTTCATGATTTTTCTCAAATAAATATACTTTGTATATACTTTGTTTGATTTATACCTAAGTAGTTCACTTTTTTCAGTGTTAATGTAAATGGTATTGTGTTTTAAGTTCCACTTGTTTATTGCTGGTAAATAAGAAACATTTATTTTCTGTTAATTTCAAATTTAAAGAAAACTTACAAGTGTAGTACAGAGAACTCCTGTATACCTTTTACATATCTTCTCCAGTTGTTGAGTTTTTGTTAAACAGTTGCATCTTTGTATAATGTGTAACCATTGACATAGTTTTACAGTTAGAATTGTTTTTTATACTTTTATCTTTTAAATTCTGTACCAGAATTAAAAGTGCTTTACCTGTCACCATTACAATATTATAGTATTCTGTATTTGCTTATATATGCCAGTGAGCTTTATATTTTTGCATGCTTTTGTGTTGCTGTCTAGTGATGAACATTTTACTTGGAGGTATTCCCTGCAGGTCCAGTGATGATCAACTCCCTCAGCTTATATCTGGGAAAATACTTCTTGTTCAGTTTTTTTTTTTTAGCTTTAAAATGTTAATTTTTTAATACTAGGGTGTCATCTATTTTAGTTTAATGTTAACCTAATAGTAAATTCTTGTTTAGTTTTGAAGGGTTGTTTTGTTGGCTATAGTATTCTTGGTTGGCAGGTTTTTGTTTTTTTTTGTTTTCTATTTTTTGGTGGAGGGGTAAGGGTTTTGTGTTTTGTAGCATTTTGAATATATCACCTTACTCCCCTATGGCCTGTAACATTTCTTTTGAGAAATCCACTGGTAGTCTTAGGAAGCACCCTTGTACACTCTTCTTGCTTTCAAAATTCTCTTTGTCTCAGACTTTTGACTGTTTATTTAAAATCAATCTTAGTGTAGGCCTCTTCAGTTTCATCATGATTGGAGTGTTTTGAGCTTCATTTTCTTCCTCATATTTGGGAAGTTTTCATCCATTAATTCTTCAAATAAGTTCTCTGTCCCTCTCTTTTTATTCTGAAACTTTCATAATGCATATATTGGTTGGGTTGTTTGGGTCACATAATTTCCTTATACTTTTCCCCTCTTTTCTCATGGGTTTTTTGTTTTGTTCTTCTGACTCAGTAATTTCAAAGTACCTTTCTTTGAGTTCACCGATTCTTTGTTTTGCTTGGTCAAGTCTGCTGTCGACCCCTCTAGTGAATTTTTTAGTGCAATTATTGTTTTCCTCAGCTCCAGCATTTCTGTTTGTTTCTTTTCTATTGTCTCTCTCTGTTGATATTTTCATTTTATGCATGCACTGTTTTCTGATTTCATTTAGGTGGACATTTGTGTTCTCTTATGTATTATTGAACTTCTTTAAGACAATTATTTTGAATTCTTGTCAGGTAATTCATAGATCTCCGTTTCTTTTGATTTGGTTTCTATAGATTTGTTACTTTGGTAGGTCTTGTTTCCCTTTTTCTTCATGTGCTTTGTAATATTTTGCTGATTTTTATATATTTAAAAAAACTGCCATCTCTCCAGGTCTTTAGGAACTGGCTTTGTACAGGGAAATACCCTCCTCAAGTCAGTCTAGCTAGAGATTTTGGGGGCTTCTGAAACCTTTTTCTGTAGGTTGCACTTTCTCTAGACTTGTGCATGTAATTTCCCACTTTCAAGTTTGTTGACTTTTTTTTTCAGTGCTTTTTATGCCTTTCTCCTTTTGCTGTTTGTGTAATTTAGATTCTCTGCTGCTACAGCAGTAAGCAGCCCCATTCTCCTTTGTTGTCAGTAGCTGCCAGGCATCCAAAGTATGCCAACTCTCTGTCAGCACTCTGAATCAGGCAAGACATACATACTTTTCCCTCAGGCAAGTCTCTGAAAATCTGGAACAGTGGATGCTTGCTCCACTTTTCTCCCTCTTTCCCAAGGTAGAAATTTCAAGTTAGGCACTTTCTTGTAGTTGCACTGAGACATGTTGGCCACTTTTTGCTGCATCACAAGTTCTCTGGTTCTCCAGCAAGCCACTGCTTCTCTCTCTTGCTTTCAGCAGTCTTCAATTATCTATACTATCCTAGTTTCATTACCATTCAGAATCAGCAAAGACTGAAAGCAGCCCCTTGGGTAGCTTTATGAAAAGCTGAAATGTTGAATGTATGTTCCATTTTTCTCTACCTCCATACTCTCCAAAGGAGAAGCCACTGGCCAGTCTGAGCTGTACTTGGGGTGGGGATGTTGTGAGTAAAGTAATGACTCTTCTTACCTGTTTCAATGTAGCTGTTACTGATTTTGCATTCACCTGCGGTACAACTTTATTGGTTTCTGGAGTTATTCTGTCTGTATATTATTTTTATGTTGTTGTCTCTGTAAGGTGAGCAAAGGATGGGACTTCCTATTCTGCCATCCTGCTGACATCATTCTCAAGTTACTTTTGTGTATTGTGTGAAATATAGGTCCATCCTTTCCCCCGTGTGGTGGTCTAACACCATTTTAAAAAAAGAGTTTGATTTTCCAATGGGGTAATTTTGGTGCCTTTGTCAAACACCAGTTGATTGTATGAAAGTGATTCTAGTGGTTCAGTGGTCTATTTGTTTTCACTGATCTATTTTTACTCTAGTACCCCATTATCTTTTTTTATATTCATTTCCCTATTTTATTCAAAGCATTTATCACTATTTGTAATTATCATTCTTCTATATTTAAAGGAATTTATTCATGCCATTATTGTGCTCCATCATCTTGATTACTGTAAATTTATGATAAGTCTTGAAATGAGGTATTATTTTTTCTATTTCTATATGAATTTTACAATTACCTTGGCAATTTTTTCAAATGATTCTGCTGGGATTTTTTTATTGGGAGCTAACTAAATAAATAGAATAGGAGAATTGACATCATAACACTCTATGAACACGGTGTATCTTTCCACTATTTGGACTTACTTTATTTCTCCTAACAATGTTTTGTAGTTTTCAGTGTAGCACTCCTGCACATCTTTTGTTACATTTATTTAAAATTTTTTTGATATTGTTGAAAATGAATTATTTTAAAATTTCATTTTCTAATAATTTGCTGCCAATATATAGAAACATAATTGACTATATGTTATATATTTTGAACACTATGTAATTTAATATATTTTTGTATATTTATTTCAGATCTCATAACTTTGCTATTCTTATTAGTTCTGATAGATATTTTGAGTATGTCTAAGCATTTTTTTGAAAACAAGCATTGAGACAGTTTTACCTTCAAACTGTATGCCATTTTTTCAGTTCTCATGACTCATTGTATTTACTAGGATTTCTAGTTCAGTATTGAAGAAAAGTGGTGAGATTGGGCATTCTTGACGTTTTCCTTATTTTAGGAGGAAAGGATTCAGTCTTTTTACCTTCAACTTTGATGTTAGCTGTAGTTTCTTTGTGACTACCATTTATAAAACTAAAGAAGAGCCTTCTATATTGTTTGCTAAGAACGTTTTAAGCAACAGTGGGTATTGATTTTTGTCAAATGCTTTTTCTCATCTATTGAAATGATTATGGTTTATTTTTGATACATTTTCTTTTTTTGTTTTTGTTTATCTCTTGATTTGTTTTATAACTTTGCTAGTCATTTCTATGTATTGAAAGTTCCACAGTCAGCTTGATTTTTTTTTATTGTTTCACATGGAGCTAAAATAATGCTATGTATTATACCATATCCAAAAGACCCATTGAGTGTGCTGGCAGTCAAGATTTTACAGATATAGTCATGAAGCAGGCATTCCCAGACAAGTATTTTCTTGTATTGTTGACTATCTGGGCTCATTGGCATGAATTTTTTTTTTTAATAGAGATATATTTTGATTTTTATTCCAGGAGTTAAATTGAAGACTTTTCATGTAACGTGAGGGTAATCATTGACTCAGGTGATTTCTTAAATTGTGCATCTTCTTAGTACATATATATGTATGAACATAATATATTCTCAGAAACTTAAAACAGTAATAATACTTTAAAATTTCTTTATTGATGTTAGATTTTTCTGTAGTAATTATAAATCTATTTATAAAATTGCTAGTATTTATATCACTTATATAGTGGTTTTGTGTATATGCTATTTTGTTATATTTTGTAAACACAAGGAATGGCATTTGAAATCAGCCATTCCATTAATGAATAATTTTGTTTCATTTCCTGTGTTTCTCCTTCATGCTGCAAATATGTCTTTGTATATAGATATAGACACATTCTTCTATCTCTAAACCTGGGAGAGAGAACATAAATTTGAAGAAATAAATGAATTCTAAAATATATTCCTTCTTGTTCTATAAAGTATAATGTTTTAATTGCCCTATCTCTGTGTTTCTTTTCCCTTCAATGCTATATGTGTTTCTCTACAAAAGAAGCATTTAGACTATGTGGGATGATAAGACAAACACACCCCATGTGTGCATATATACGCACACTCACATATGCAGTCATTACACACACATGGGAGACAAAGACTGAATGAGACATTTTAAATCCACTAATTGTATCCTGTAGACTACAGGTGTGAGGGTGTTAGGAAAGAGGGTGATTATTGTGTATTAGAGAAAATTATGAAAATTTTCATTAAAAATGTGGTATCACAGGTAGAAAAAGTAAGAAACATTTATTAATTGAAAGGAGAGTGTAACATAATTTCTGAAAATGCATTTATTTAATAAAATAGTGTATTGAAAGTACTTTGTAAACTTTAAGGGCCGGAAAAAAAACACGTTAGAGTTTTTAAGAAAAAGTTATTTTAATTATTATTTCTAAATACTGTGTACTACAATATACTTGTGAGTTTGCTTCTATTTTATTATATTAGTTTAAGAGACTTAAAAACATATATTTAATTCTCATTTTCTCCTTGCCTTGATTATCTTTTAAGGAACAAAGGATAGCATTTTCTGATGTTCTAACTTTTTCTGGTGTCCTTTTGTAAGTGAAAAGGTGAAAGATTGTACTTTTTTATAACAATGGGACAATTCATGTTATTTCCTCAACTTGAATAATGTTGAATTTTTAAATTAAAAATTAGATTAGCTTCTTCTATAACTACTTCATATAAAAGTGATCTAACAGACAATCTTTGTTCGCATTATAAAATCTAAAGAGTAAGTATCTAGGAATCCCACTTAATTCTTTACTGGGTGGTTTATCCTTTTCTTGTTTTTGTAATGTTTTCCTCCTTCTCATACACTACCTGCATTGCGTTGCTCTATTGAATTTTACAGGTATTTGCCTAATCAATGAATGAAATCAGAGCTCCATTAGAATTCATTTATTTGTAATCTTTTGATTTTCCATCAACCAAAATAAATCATTGGTGACTCCATTAGAAAAGTACTGACTGTACAAGCCCAGTATACTTAAGTTATCCTAGATGGAGACTTAAATGCGGATTTTGTAGTTGGAAATCCTGTGATCTTGAAAATGAGTAAGAGTTTGACTTCTGGAATATATAGATATCCAGAAGCTAGAAGATGAGTTAAGATGAGAATCTGTTTAAGAACAGTATATGAGCTTTTTTTTTTTCTTTTACATTTATTGTTTTCTCATTTCCACTTTGATTTTTTTGGCAAAAATACTTAATATCTTTCATATACAAATATAATGTGAAAAACTAATTCCTTGTTTAAAGTTTAAACTGACCATGAGACAGTTGGTATAGTGTAAGTTAGGAAGCACTTCAATAAAAACATTTTAACATCTTATTATGAAAATTGTAGAAGTGACCCAAATAGTTAATTTTGTATTTTTATTTTATTCTTTTATTGACCCACTGATCTTTGTTTTGTCTTATATCTGAAAATAAGAACAAAACACGTACTTATAGAGCAATTATTGTATTGAGGACATGTCTTAAAAGTCAAGAAGTGAAGCTGCTTGGTAATGCTATAAATTTAAAACTGTCCTACAGCAAGACAGTACGATGCAAATATGACTTAATAAGATCACAAACTGAATTTCAGTGAAACAACCAAGATTTACATTAAATTAGGAATTTTAAAACTGATTTAGTTTGTTTTACTGAGCATTTGCTTAATAACATTTTGCCTTCTTGCAATCTTTTTAAAGACAATAATTCGTCTGTGAAATGCAGGCACATCCTCAGTAGAAAAATTGAAAGCAACAGCTCACTTTCTGAAACCACACATATAGCGATATAAAGAAATATTTCAGCTCTACAAAATTTAATAAATCATCCCATTTCCTAATTTGATCATATTAGATGCTGATGTGGAAGAAGCATTTCAAATACCATCTCCTCATTAATATACATCAGTCTGGGGAATAGAATGGAATACTTATGCAGAGATGTCACAGTTACTGTTTCTTAGTTTACTAAGTGGAACAGGTTGATGTGATACTGGGTGCTATTTGTCAATGTCTTGTTAAAATGGTTTGGGTCGAGTTATGGAGTCCAGAAAGACGGTGGCTGATAAATCAAAAGTGGATTGAGTGGACAGGAGGCAGTGATTGATACTGTGACAGGATATGAAGAAAGGAACCTTGATACAAGCATGCATGATATTGAATATGAGAAGGAAAATGGCCCTGGAGTATGGATATTATTCACGGAAATGAGAATAATAACATCAGCCTGAAAATATTGCCTGGTGAAGATTAGGATAGTCCTTATTTGAGCACAATACTTTGTTAGTATGGTAGGGGTGAAATTATGTAAAGGTTTGTGTGAGAAGAATATTTTAACCTATGTGTGAAGACTCTTTAATGATTATTTCTTGTTTAAGGTAGCTTTAGCCTTGTTTTTCCAGTCTAATTTTTAAACCATTTGTTTGTAAACATCCTAACTCATAGTAAAATTAAAACTTTTTTCTTTTAGATTATTTTAAAGAACATTTACCTTCACATCTTGATTTTATAGAATTATGTATTCAGGGACTGAACTTATATGTGTAAATAGTATTTTCTATCTGTTGGTTTTGACTTATAAAGATTATATTGTTAATTTTAAGTGAGAAATCTGCATTGCAAGGTTTTCAGCCTATTAGATTAGTCATTTTGAATGACAAATGGAAGATTCCTGACAGATGAGCCATTTCACAAAGATCAAGGCTGTATATACTGAATTTTCTTCTACTGAATTACCAGTGAAATATTAGTTGATGTTGGAAAGTTCTTGGTGGGAATCTTTTGATTGTCAGCCTGACTTTTGTCCTTGACAGTGTGTAAGTAGAAAGAACTTTCTTTTGCTTCCTCACTGAAAAGGTTCCATATCTAACACTGGCAGAATAGGAGGTTCTTTGGAAAGATATTCAATTAACTCTTATAATGACATAGTATGTGAGAGGGAGTTACCAAATAATTGTAATTATAGTAGTTTATTCTTATATACAACATCTTTTTCTTCCTCTTAAGAACTGACACTTTGTGGCACAATTTTTAAGTATGTAGTAGAAAACATTTCAAATAAGGCATTGCTAAACATTTATTCAGGTGACTGAAACTAGTAGTGATGAAATCATTGATAGCCTTTTTTTCTAGTCCTTTAGAAAATTCTGGTAAAATGTATATGTATTCCTGGATTCCTCAAAACTAATTTAGTTAAATGAAAATTGTTATTTTTTTGTTTTATCACCTCAATATTTGATAAACCGCCATCATTGTGTCAGCTAAATAATTAGTGTAGAACTTAGAATAAGTTCTTAATTACGCTGTTTATTGTTACGTGTTTTATGAGGTACTGAATGTGATCCTGAATGTTTGAAGAGGAAAAAGTAATTTCTAAATTATAGAATACTTTTTAAATAGTTTTCTGGAGTTTCCCCTCCAATTCATTCTTTATATAGCAATTATTTCGGGACTTTAGAATACAGTCCAAAATGTTTATAAGGCCTCAAGTCCCTCTGTGATCTGGTACTCCCTGTTTTCATTCACATCTTTCTAACCCCAGTCATACTTACAGTTCCTCTACAGCTCTTTTTTCTCTCTCAGGGCCCTTGAACATGTGGTTGCTTCTTTTTGAAATGTCCTTTACGCTTTCTCATCATCTCCTATCATCTTTGAGGTCTTGACTTAAAGGCATTTCCTTAGATGGACTTCTCTGTCTACGAAGACATGGATACATTCTCTCATCATAGACACTGCTCACAGCTCTTAACCCAGGATTTAGCAAGCATACTAAATGATGATTCTAGTTACTGTTATAGAAACATGGGTATGCACTCTGTCTTATTAATTCCCAATTTATGGATTGAGCTTTAAGCTTCTTAATAATCACTGCTCACTTGATTCTCATTTCTATCATGGAGAAACTAGTTTGAAATTATGGGAGGTGACATGAAAGACAGATTAGAAATAGCATAGGAAAAGTTCTGGATCAGCCTTTCTGAAACTCAGTGTGCTCATCTATAAAATTAGTATTGAACTCATTCTAGCTCTAATTGTTTCTAAATTGTATGAGAATAAGTTTCATGATGTATAGTCATTTAAACAAAAACTATTTTTTATATCATTTTTCACTTTTGACTTATAAAAAAAATAGTAGATATACCTGTCACTTTGCCATGTTACCATGCTCCAAAAAGAATCATTAAGCCCACTTCAAAGAACTGAACATTTATTCCTGTTGACATTATTGCCCACTTGGTCAGCTTCTGCTTGCATCCATACAGAGCTCTACTTTGCTGTACTATCCTACAGAACTTTTATTCTTTGTGTATTTGTGTTGAGAATGCCCTTATGTAAGTTTTTATTTATCTGGTTTATAACTTTCAGAGGTGGCTGAGGTCCTGGACAGGTATGGATGTAAAAGTTTTAGGGTTATAAGGTTATTTTAGATTTTTTCTTTTAGATGAGAAAACTGAGACTAGAGAAGTTAATCCCAGGGTAACCAAGTAGTGGCAGCAGAAATGGTTCCCTAAGTGTGTGGTGATTTTTATGACTTCTCCTTTCACAGGGTGTTTTTCTTCTCCCTCCAGTTTTTAAATAGGTGCAGATCATAAGGATCAATAGAAGTGAGAAAATTGTGGAGGAGCAAAGCTAGGCAACGTTGTTCTTGGATAGACAGGCTAAAAAAGCTATCTGCTTGGGGATAATAAATTGAGCATAAAATGAACGCTGAATATAAGTACAAGGGGTTATCAATTCATTTACAAATAATCTGTTTTATTCCTGTTAGGCTATAGTTAAATAAATGTGTATTTCTATTGTTTCTTTATTTACCTTAAATAGTGCATATTTATAGAATTTATCCAAAATAAAGTGAAGCCCAGACTATGGGTCTAACCATGGATGCAGTAAGCTTTTATTTATTTGTATGCTCTTGACTGGAAACAGCAGCAGTTTTACACTGACATTCAAAACAGATGGATTTTTGATTATTAATCCTATGGAATTAATGAGCTCATTTTAAAGAACAGGGTTCTCTCCTAGCACCCCACTGCCCACTTCTTTGTCAAGTTGCTTTTTAATTAGGATTTTCTAGGTTTATATCATATAATCCAAACTAGGCAAAAGATGAAATGTTAAGTATTAGTTGTGAAATCTCCAAATTTTTGAATAAAAGATTCAGTGATTTACATTGGATAAAAGATTGTATGTGGTTTTGTAGTACTAGGTTGATTAAATTAATGAATGCTATTCTTTTTGGTATTTTGCTTTAATATGTTGCCCTTCCAGTTTTCAGGTGATTTTAAGTTAGTTATGATACTTTCACATCAAAATTTGTTGTTTAGGTCTAGAAGAAGTACAGTAAATACTAGTTGCCTTAACTTTCAACAATTAATAGAAAAAGAATACCCAAATTATTAGTTGGCATAAGAACTGTATTCTCTAATGACAAAGGAGATGACATTTTCATAGACATTTCTTCTCAGTATTTTAACTATAGTGCAATTCTAGTTCTTTTGTTCTTGACTCATATGGGAACTACTTTGCTGCCTGTCTAAAATCAGAGCACAGATTTCTACGTAGGATGGCAGCTGCATTGTGAGGAACCCTTTCTGGGGAGTTCTGAGTTGATGGAATTGACCATTATCTGTTAGCCAAGTTATGACTACTTACCTGGTTTTGGGCCATGTTTCACTGTTGTATAGAGTGGGGTCATGACTCTAAACCAGCTGAGTGGAGGATCTGTCCATTTTGATTTTCTATTGCTCGTCTTCACTGGTATAGCTACCAGAAATAGACTGTACTTCTTTATGCACTATTTACCACTATATCAAGTTAAAGATGTTTAATACATGCTTTTGGTTGAAATGATTTATTATGGTAATTGCTAAATTTCTTGCTTTTTCTTGTGTCTCATTTATGGTGGAGCAAAAGAGGAAAATCAGAAGAACATTATGTAGGGAATGTTTTGTTTCCTGGGCAGAGCCCAAGCCAGAATTTAACATGGTGGCTTGCCATAGGCACTACTGTTGGCTGTAACTAACTGCCAACATGTTTTATTGGTTGGCTCCTTGAAGGCTGGCAGACACTTAAAGTAGTCCCTGCTCTAGATGAGCTTATTGGGTAAGATTTGCTTTTTGTTTTTTCTTTTTATCTTTGTCTACTTATTCTTTTACATCATGATAAAAGCAAAGATAGAAAATAATGTTTACCATATCATGACCTGTGTAGGTGGGTACGGATAATTTATTGAGAATGAAATTATTTATTTCTCCCTACTCATTCCTATAAAACTGAAGAATTGTGGAGTCTTGCCAAAAATAAAAAAAATTGGTAATGATTACTTAAAATACCAAAATAATTTGAAAGTAGGTAAATTGTTGTATGTTTTTATGATGCTGTTGATTATAAGTAAAGGAATCCTTAATTATGCCCTTTATTTTATTCTTTATTTCAACTCATTGTTTGGTGTGGAAGGATGTAGAATATGTATTTATAAATCTGTTTCTTAAAAGATCATTATATTTGTTTTATTTCATAGAAACAGTGCTTAATATTCGATGACACTTTGTTCTAGAGCTTACTATTGTCTTTATTTTGAGAATGAATATTTTATTTTCATAAGCATGTTTATCTTGTGAGTGCTGTAACTACAACAGGAAGTGCATATACCATCTTTAACCTCACATTAAAAAGAGTGTACCAATAGTGATGAATTTCAGTAATTCCTTGTGTTGTTTTTCCTTGACTTTATTTAAACAAAACAAAACAAAACAGTTTACTCATTTCTCGTATCCCAATCCTCCCACCTTTGGCAACCATAAATCTGTTCTCTGTGTCCATGAGCTTAGTTTTTAATCTTTGTATGTGTGTGTATATATGTATATACGTGTGTGTGTGTACGTGTGTATACACATATATATTTTTATGATTCCAAGTATAAGAGATCATACTGGGGGAAGGGTATAGCTCAAGTGGTGTAGAGTGCCTGCATAGCATGCATGAGGTCTTGGATTCAATCCCCAGTACCTCCTCTAAAAAATAAAATGAGCATATGGTCCATCCATGTTGTTGTAGATGGCAAGGTTTCATTCTTTTTTATGACTGAATAATACTCCATTGTGTATACTGTATATGTATGTATATACAACATTCTATATGTATGTATTTGCAATATTCAATTGTGTATATGTAATATGCATATACAATATATATACATATTCTATCTATATCAAATATATATATCAAATATATATATAGTATATATACACACATCACAATTTATCCATTTATCTATCAGTGGACACTTAGGATATTTCCATGTCTTGGCTATAGTAAATAATGCTGCAGTGAACATGGAGGGTGCAGATGGCTTTTTGAGATAGTGATTTAGTTTCCTTGGGATAAATACTCAGAAATGGCATTGCTGGATCATAGAGTGGTTCTATTTTTAATTTTTTAAGGAACTGCCATGGTGTTTTCCATTGTGGCTACACCAGTTTACATTCTCACCAACAGTGCTCAAGGGTTCCCTTTCCTCCATATCCTCGTTAACACTTGTTGTTTCTAGTCTTTTTGCTAACAGACCTGCTAACAGGTATGATGTGATATCTTATTGTGGTTTTGATTTGCATTTCCTTTATGATTAATGACATTGAACACCTTTTCATAGTATCTGTTGGCCAATTGTATGCCTTCTGTGGAAAAATGTCTATTCAGATCCTCTGCCCATCTTTTAGATATTAGCCCCATATCAGATATATGATTTGCAAATATTTTCTATATTTCTGTCGGTTTCCTTTTCATTTTATTAAGGGTTTTATTTGCTGTACAGAAACTTTACTTTGATGTAATCTAATTTGTTGACTTTTGCTTTTGGTTTCGAATCCAAAACAATCATTGCTAAGACTGACATCCAGGAGATTGCCTCCTACATTTTTTTCTAGGAGTTTTATGGTTTCAGGTCTTATGTTCAAGTCTTTAATTCATTTTGGGTTGGACTTTTGTAGTGGTTTAGGATAGTGATCCAATTTCATTCTTTTTCATGTGGGTGTCCAATTTTCCCAGCACCATTTCTTGAAGAGACTGTCCTTTCCTCGCTGTATACTCTTGGCTCCTTTGTCATAAGTTAATTGACCGTTTATGTGTGGGTTTGTTTTTGGGTGCTCTGTTCTGTTGCATTGGTCTGTATGTATGTTTTTATGCCAACACCAAACTGTTTTGATGACTGTAGCTTTGTGATAGAGTTTGAAATCAGGAAGTGTGGTGCATCCAGCTTCGTCTGCTTTCTCAAGACTGCGTTGGCTGTTTTGGTTCTTTTGTGGTCCCATGTCAATTTTAGGATTGTTCTGTTTCCATGAGAAATGCCATTGGAATTTTGCTATGGATTGCATTGAATCTGTAGATTACTTTGGGAAGGATGGACGTCTTAACAATATTAATTCATGTAAACCTATTGGCACTGGGTATCTTTTGATTTGTTTGTGTCTTCAGTTTTTTTTTCATGATTGTCTTTTAGTTTTCAGTGTACAGGTCTTTCCCTTCCTTGGTTAAACTTATTTTTAGATATCTTATTCTTATTGATGCAATTGTAAATGGGATTATTTTCTTAATTTCTCTTTCTGATAGTTCATCATTAATGTATATAAATCCAACAATTTTTGTGTATTGATTTTATATACTGCAACTAGTGAATTTGTTGATTAAGTCTAACAATTTTTGGTAGAGTTTTAAGGGTTTTCTCTATATAATATGTCATCTGCTTCTTCCTTTCTGATTTGTATGCCTTTTATTTCTTTTGTTGTCTAGTTACTCTGGCTTTGGACTTTTCAATACTGTGTTTAATAAAAGTGGCAAGTGTGGGCATCCTTGTCTTGTTTCTGATCTTAAAGGAAGCCTTCAGTTTTTCGCCATTGATGAAATGGTGATGTTAGCTGTGGGCTGTCATATATAGTCTTTATTATGTTGAGGTACATTTCGTCTATACCTACTTTGTTGAGAGTTTTTATCATGAATAGATGTTGAATTTTGTCAAATGCCTTTTCTGCCTCTATTGAGATTATTTTGTCATTGTGGTGTATCACAGTGTTTGATTTGCAGATGTTGAAACAACAAATGAAATTTTCCATACAACCTACAACCTAGTTATATGTGAGCAATCCCTCTCCCCTTTTTTAAAGCAGGTTCCTTCTTTATTTGTTCAAGGCTCCATATTTAGATTTATTCTTAATCACATTTGCTTATTTGGTACTAGCTTTGTAGATTCAGTGTTGTCTCAGTTACTGAAATGCCTCTTTTAAATGGTCCCTTCACCATCAGAGTGATCTCTTGCCTTTTCTATTTGGAGAAACTCAGGATGGGTAGGGAACCCTCTGTTTCTAGAGATGCTGTTTGAGGCAGTTCTTTTTTCCATTTATTGTTAAGTAAGATATGTGGTTGAGATGGGCTCCAATACTATGAAAATAAGGAGTAGCCATTGAGGTAAGTTGGAGATGGTCTTAGAGGGTTCCAGAACAGAAAATAACAGCCATTTGTCTTGCAAGCATGGTTCTTTTGAAAGGGGCTTTTGAAGCAATGCTGTCACATCAAAGGCAGGAGAACATGGGAAACATTAAGATGATTGTAGGAATGTTAATATAGCCCTCTAGGCTTTATAAAAATACAGTTACTACACACATTTTTGGTTTGTTCCTCATGTGATTTATCCTGATTGTACAGATAGAGGAGGTAAGTTACAGTGTCAAATTTAAGCCCTGAAAGACCAGTTTGATTTCATTCTGGCTAGTTTTGCAGGGAGAGGAGTAGCAGAATTCAGGGGAGAATAGCATATTTTTGTAGGTAAAAGCAGGTAGAAATACAGCCACTGGATTTGAGTGTTTTAAATGGAAAAGCTGCAATAGAGTTAAAGAAATTACTGTTTTATTACTTTACATCATGTAGCTAAACACATAAATAAAATATAGATAAATAACTATTTTTTTTGATAAGAACTTTTAAAAACAGCCCTCTCATGTTTTTTCTTCCTTCCTTTCTTTCTTTCTTTCATGTGGATGAGATTCTTATTTGATTCTTAAGTTGATCTTTTTCAGTCATTTTTTGTTTGTGGCCAAGTATTTAAAAATAAAAGTGAACATCACATAGCTTCAGTAATTTTGGTTAATGCCTTGTGAGTGTGTGTGTGCATTCACTTCAGTCCTATAAAGCTTTAATGTTGTTTATTGCAAACTATGATGATGAATGCAGTGATAAAACAACTGGTGTTTAAATGCATCTACTCACACTACAGTTGATGGGAAGCTTCCATTTTGTGTATTTGTGAGTATGAATGAGAAAGCAAAGTCTGCCTTGGGAATTTTATAATGAATATGAGAGAGATCCTGCCACAGGTAGTTATTAAAATGTCCCCTGAAGTCTTTTATGATGAATGATTGTATTTGTGTCTCAGTCTCTGACCTTCCCTGAAGCCTCTGTTTTTTAAAGAAATCATCACTACCCCAAACCATCCACTTATTAAAAATTTAAAAATAAATTTTTACTACTGCATTTTAATTCATACAGAATTATTTGAATAACTCAAATAATTTTATAAATATATTTGGTGAATCTGCCCTTTTCTTCTGAAAAGGAGAAAATATGTGTTGATGATTTAACTACTATTTGTCACCTTTTTTGAGGAAGGGAGGAAATAAATATAAGAAAAATAGGAAGGAAAAGATATGGAAATTTTGCTTATTAAACAAGCGAAGTTTTCCTTGTTTTTTTCTGTAGGAAAATGTATCATCATGAAAAACTTAAGATTTATAGCAGGAAAGAAAAAGATGATTAGTAAGTTCAATGAGAAAGGGGAGGGTTCTTCTCAGACATGGAAATAGATATTCTGGAATTATTTTAACAGGTGTTTAAAGTTTAGTTTGAAAAATAGGATTATGTATTTGCATGTAATAAAAATTTTGTGAAAATATGTTGAATATTTTTTAATAGCTTGACTTCTTAGAGCAAAGAATAAGAATGAAGGGGAAACTAAAATTAGTTAGTATCTAATGTATGCTAGGAATTATGGGATTGTGTTATCATTAATGGATATTTTATTTGATTGTCACAACAACCTTTCTTTTTCCAAGTTTGTATTTTACCTTCAGTTTGCAGATGAGGAAACACTACAGAGGTCAGTAACTTGCTCATGCTTTCATGGCTAAAGCTGGGGGGATTCGTAACACTTTGGATTTCAAACCCTGTTCTTATTCTTTTCGGACACCCTGCTGTCCACCAGGTTGTACTCTTTGTTGCCATTGGTGGATGCCTGGCTCCAGAGCCTAAATACCCTCTGATTCTAATCATGTCTTTGTATTAGTCTATTACCACAATTAATGCTACCTAGTAACCATCTCAAAACTTAGTAGCACACAACAAAAAGAATTCTTTCTCACTCAGACATCTATGAGTCTGCTGGGCCTTTTCTGATCTAGGCTGGGCGCCCTGAGCTTGGCTTCTAAATGAGGCTTGATACCAGCTCTGCTCCTGGTACCTTTCATTCACCGTGGATCAACAGCTACTCAAAGCGAGATTTTCTTAGACAAAAGGAAAATAAGCACAACTTCCTAAGCACATTTAAATCCTTTGTTTAGTGTCATTTCTGCCAGCATTTCATTGGCCAGAGAAAGTCACGTGGGTAAGCTCAAAGTGTCAAGGATGAGGAAGAATACTCTGCCTATGGTTTGGGTAGGGGAAATGACTATATTCTGAATAATAATTAACATTGCCAAACTCTTGATGGACCTTATGAAGAAAATATAACATGAAAGGCAAAGCTCTCTGTTTGCTTAATGTCTTATGAGGCTTCTTTAAATACTGTAAGTTAATCATGTCTGTGAAGGAATTTCAGATTTTTACATCTTGAAATTCAGGTGCCTGGAGACTTAATGTACTGTGTAAGGCACTGTACTGAGCTGTAGATATCAGAAATATTCTCATACAGTGTTATTTTTAGTCTGGCCTTCTGGAATGTGCTTTCCTCTGTTTTACTAACTGTGGTAAGGAAAGGGGACAATTTAATGCTAGGTAATAGGTTGCCTTTGTTTTTGCCTTTAGTATCTATGTAGTGATAAAGAATTAACATTATTTCCAATCCAGCAGTTAGGGGAATTAGCATTTTAGTTACATCTCAATTTAGAGCCTAATCAAATTTGTTATGAATGTTAACTATTTCAATCCATTTAAACTTGGTTCGTTAGAATAAGCTTTTGGATTACTTTTTTTTTTTTTTTTTTTTTTTTTTGGCTTTTCATTATTGCCTGTTAGGAACCATTGTCTCCAGTTTACTTACATGGATAAGACTGTTGACACAGGAAGAAGTTCATTGGCCTAAGATATTTGGAAAAAATTTCTTTAGACAACAGAGAAGTGGTATCTGTTAATAAGGATGTCCCTTGACTTTATTTCTTTAGATTTAATTTTGTAGTGGTAGTAGGGGAGTGAAAAGGAAAAGAGGGTAAATGATGTGAGTATTTTAAAATTTGAACATTTCTGGAGAGACAGAAACGATATCCCTAAGCTTCTCTAGGTAAAAAGGAAGAGTAATTTCTAACCTTTTGGATATTGTGTTATCACCATTTGTTCTCTTTTACCGTTCATCTTGAAATAGATTATTTTTTAAAATAAAAGTGAACCAGTGTTAAATTTTATGGTGAGAACTTTATGATTCTCATTTTGAAATTGCTGGAGACATCTTAGCATGTTACAAAGCCAAGACTGAGGATCACTGTGCCAGTAGGTAAATGGTAATTGAATAATGAGTTGGTGAGTGGGAATGGTAATTGAAGTAGTTAAAATTTAGCAGATAGGTACACCAAACCTAATGTTCTCATAGATCCATTTATATTCATGTTATGTCTTTCTAAATTACATACACTTTTAAAAATAATGGTACAAGTTGGTACCTATGTTGTGTTTAGCTCAGCAATACACACATGGTTGAACCAACATGTTTTCTCTCAAGAATCTTTTGAATACAGTAGAGCATTGACACTCTGGATGTAGAGTGTTTGATATGCATCTTTATTATAGTCATTGAAAGTTATAGCTAAAACCAACCTGTTTCTATGTTGTAGGGGGTATTTTACTTTAAACTCTTAACTCCATTATGGCACAACTCTTGCCTGTCTTATTTCCCACTGTATCTCCAGCATAGAAGAATGAATGAATGAATGAATATTGCTGTAGAACATTTGAGATCTTTCCTCATTGTGATTCTCCATCTGCCGTTCTAGCAAATTTTTCTTAGTCCCTATAATCAGAAATTTTAATGTGGGAACACAAAGCCACAGTGGTTTTGTGTAAAGCATGTTTTAAAAAGTTTATCCCAGAGAAATTTTTGTTAGAAATTACACTTAACCAATTCTCCAAAAAGAGACTATCTTTTTAGAATTTTTCCTGTAGAATGAATTTTTTTTTGATTCATAAATGAAACTGTTCTGCAGGTTTATCTTACATGGGAAGAGACAAAGGGGAAGGTTAATGAGCAACAGCAAATTACAGAGAAGCAGGAGACATCTATCATATGTGAAACTGTAGCTTTATTATTAACTGTCAGTTATTACACTAATAACTGGTATTTTTAAAAAATTATTAAAGGGTTTTACTTACTTAACTTCCCAAGTAAATTGGTTTCGTTTTTTTATTCATGGAAAATGAAATTTGATTTTTAAAAATTAAGAATACTTTTTACACTTCTAAATTATTTACACAATTGTTTAAAAACTTTACAAAATTATAAAAATATTCATGTTTACAAAAAATGATTTTGCATCTTGTTTTATCTTTTAATCATAGCCAGTGTTATTTTAAGTGCTGTATGATTTGTAGCAGAGAATTAGATTTCTATTTTTAAAAGCATATAGACTAGCTATGCTTCTAAGTGATATGAAATATTGGTGATCCCAGGATATGTGTAAGTTTTTTTTTTGATGGCTGACAATTTATATTGAGTAATTGTTTTATAGTGGCAATTTAGCTAGGTAACCTAATATAAATTTAAATGCATTTGTTATAATAGCATATTTTATCTTTCTTATTTTCTAATTGAAGAGAAGGGGCAAAAGCTAAGTTTGTATGGAAGTTAAATTCACTTGGATATAGTACTTAAGCATATTAGTCAATTTTTATCAGAAAAGATGCACTGAAGTTTTCATATTAAGGTTTTAAGATTACTGATTGGAAAAGAGTTTGAAAATATCTTTTTGTCCCTATTTCCTCTGTATAGCCTTCTTGAAGTTTCTCTAAATTAGATTTTAAATGCCAATTAGGAGGTTGAGTATACTAAAATAAAAGCAAATGCAACCAAAATGGCCTCACCTTATGGTAGTTAGGCTTTTGAGAGAATAAGTAGAACCTTTGCTCTGAGCATGGCTTTGAGAAAGATATTCATCTTAATGAACACATTAATTAGAACCATAACTATTTATAAGATAATTAGAAATGAAGCATGGTAAACTGAGCTTTTCCTGCAATTAATGAAGGATTAATTACTGGAGGTAATGAAGTGGATTTTTAAATGCATTAAGGTGAAGTACAGAGATGAGCAAGGCTTTGTGATAGTTGCATAATTATTTCAGGCTGTTTGAGCATAGCTCATATGAGATCGTTAATAAGCATCATTGCATCGTTATGTATGCACTTAAAAAGACTTAGCACCAAAATGACTGCCTAATTATTTCTAATTGGCAGGACTCTGTGTAGTCATTGAGCTGTTTGTAGCCATTTTAAGGTTCATTTAACTATCCTTGGGGCCATGTGATAGATGGAAAAAGCTTCAACTACATGCTGGCCTTGGCTGGCGCCGTTAATCAATTTTGGTGGGCTTCAGTTTAAATGCATTTGCTCATGCAGAGGTCAAAACCTGAAGTAGTCCAAGCAAAGTTTTGCTTTTTGAAGCCACTTGACTGTATTCATTAGCAATTAGTAAAATAATTGTGTCTGTCACTATATTTGGATTTCCATATGACTTGGTGTTCTTTTATCACTGTCCCTTCTTATTCCATATTTGCTACACTGGAAACCAAATATTCTTCCAACAAACCCTTTTAGAGACTTCAGTGTAGTGGCATATGTTCGGATATACTACCTTTCTTCATTCATTTGTTAGCTTAAACAGTGTAGTACATTTCAACACAATCATCTAATTTGCTCCTGATTGATTGCTGGTGAAAGTTTCCACTGAAGGACAACATTTTAGGGCTTTTAAGGACATCTCTAAGGAATTAGTCATTAAGCATTAAGAGAGGAAGTAAGAAGTAGTCAAATCGAATTTTGACATTTACCAGAGTTTTGTAGTTTGAAGCATCTATATCTAAGATGCTGAAAGCAAAAAAAATTTATATGTTTTTTTTCCACCCCACCCCCACAAAAAGGCACATGATGCAACCAAGTCGTGTGATAGGGATAAGCTGTGTAATGTCTACACTTGTTTTTAAGGTTCCTTCTTAAATTAGTATATTACTAATCTAGTGCTTTTATGGAATTAGTTTAGAAATGTTTGATGTCAATTTCAAATGATATATCTTTGTTTATAATGCAACTGATATAAAGTTTTTAATCTTATATTAGATTTAATGTGACATCCCATTAGCTAAGCATCTGTAAAGGTTTTCAATGAGCTTGTTGTCTTGTTACACATAATCATAACCATCTGTGGGATGTTGTCAAGGTATATATGCCATTAGAGTGGTTTAAAAAAACAGTGGTGTAGCAAATTGTAGGCTAATAAAATAAAGGTCAATTTATACTTTGTTACGAAAAATGTGGTTTTAATCATTTCCTTAATGCTAATACTTAAGGTTAAAATTATTTATGCAGAATATTTTAAGGGATTGCTAGCTTTATTGAAACTAGATATGTGTATTTAGTTCCCTTAACAGTTTCATTATTCAAGAATTTGGGGGTTTAAATGTCAATCAGGCAGTGCATATTTCTTAGGAACTGACTTAATTACTGTGGATTTTAGTCTATTGTTTCAGTATTTAGAAACAAATGTATTGAACTACTTAATCTCTCAAATAAATCAACCTGTCCCCTGCTGGAATTATGAACTTTTTGTTTTTTGATAATACTTTTTGAGTACTTTTAACACGTTTTAAGAGAAAGAGGAAACATAAAAGCTAGCAAATGGATTGCTTGTTTATAGTAAGTATATTAAATTCTACAAACTTAGGCTGTATCTTAATAGAATTTGTTTTGTCTTTGGTTATTAGGAAATGCCAATCTGTTTTTAAAGCATAGAATTAAAAAATAATAATTTAAAGGTTGGGATAGAATTCCCTTTTATGTAATTAGAAATTCATAGTCTATATATTGACCACGTTGCCACAATTATTGTTTTAATTCTCTGACATTGTAAATTGAAATTGAAGTTATAGATCTTGAGTAAGGGCAAAATGTTAATGTTTAACTTCAGGTAAATCCTTTTTAATTTTTATAAGTTTGTGAAGAATGTATTTATAAAAGTGTTAACAAGTGTTCTAGAAAAATGGGGCAGTATTTTAATATTATGTTGTTGGCTTTAATTCTGCTTATTGAGGTATACTGTGAAATACAGCCTATAATTTTACTCAGTAAGTAGATGTATTAGTATTTCTAGTTATAATATTATGAAAGGAAAAATGTTACTATAGGACTCCTATATACTTCACTTTCTTTAAGAGCATGGACATAATCATGGCAACCATGCAGACTGGGGCTTACCCTTATTTGCTAGTTTTTGGAACGGGTACAATTATGTCAAGAAACCCTGGTTAGTGTACTGGCAGATAAGAAACTACTGGAGCAGAGGTAAGACATTGAAGCTGAGGTCCCTGAAACCTATCAGTGTACCTCCTGACAGACATGTGAGTGAGGCTATTCTAGAGGAGGGTTTAGCAAATTAGAGTTTACTGGCTTGCTGCCTGTTATTGTAAATAAAGTTTTATTGGAACACAGCCATGCTCACTTGTTCATGTTTTGTATGTGGCTGCTTTTCTGCTATAGTAATGAAGTTTAGTAGTTGCTATAGAGACCTCATGGCCTATATTTACTGTCTGTCTCTTTAAGAAAAAGTTTGCTGATTGTTGTCCTAGACCATCTATCTGTTCCCAAGCCATCAGGTGACTCAACTGATCTCGCTGACTGCTGAGATTAGTTGCCATCTGAGACCGGATAAAACTTCTAGCTGACACAGAAAATTATGAGGAATAGTAAATAATAGATGTTTGTGTTTTCAGCTTCAAAGTTTAGGGCAGTTAATTATGCAACAAAAATTAACTGATAGAAACTGAAATGGTTTTTCCAATGTGATTTGTTTAAGTTGCTCAAATTTTGGCATCTGTATTAAAGCATCTCATAATTTTTATTCTTTTCATTTATAGATTAAAAGAACTTTAACAAAGTTTCATAAATTTTACTTTATTCAAATGATGAACATAGAAAAGGGTTTATTTTATTAACTGATTACTATTCATTTAAATTGTAGTGTTTGCAATTTTATCATTTTCTGGTGCAAGTGCCTCAGAATTTGGTATCTAGATAACAACCACATTTAGTTTCTTGGCTGTACAACTTGTAACTAGTGTATTAGTTACATATTAGAGGATATACCAAGTGGGTAGAACTGCTCAGAAAATTTTGGGGTGTTTTATTGGATTCCTTGTATAGCTAATGTGAGCATTTGAATATATATTTTTTAAAACTTTTCCTAGTTTAAAAGTATTGTTACTATATTTTTGTTTTGATTGCCATTAAAAAAGAAAGTATTTGAGAAGATTCAGAATTACATTCTGAAAGGAACTTGGCTTTAGCCCCAGGTGCTTCTCTTGTTTTACCTAATGACTGGGGTGGGTTTATTCCTCCTGGTCAAACTTCAAGTCTTTTTCATTATGAGCCTCAGTTTCTACAAGAGAATGCTACTTCTCTCTCCGTCTAGGTTGACTATTACAATAAAGGTTTCTGTACCTACAGCAACTACATAGAATAGCTGCCCACCAGGGATATAATCTCACACACACTGCAATGCAGAACTTTTCAAAAGCTTTGCTGAGAAGAACCACGTATGGAGGAATGCTTGAAAGACACAGAGTATTTGTTTCTTTCTTAGTTTAAAATCCACCCTTTATTTTATTTTTATTTTTATTTTTCTGAGGAAGAGCTCATTTATTAAGGGCATTTGGATTAATTCAAGTTTCAAGTTGGCTGTCTTTTTTTTTTTTAACATTTTTTATTGATTTATAATCATTTTACAATGTTGTGTCAAATTCCAGTGTTCAGCACAATTTTTCAGTCATTCGTGGACATATACACACTCATTGTCACATTTTTTTCTCTGTGAGTTATCATAACATTTTGTGTATATTTCCCTGTGCTATACAGTGTAATCTTGTTTATCTATTCTACAATTTTGAAATCCCAGTCTATCCCTTCCCACCCTCCACCCCCCTGGTAACCACAAGTCTGTATTCTCTGTCTGTGAGTCTATTTCTGTCCTGTATTTACGCTTTGTTTTTGTTTTTTAGATTCCACATATGAGCGATCTCATATGGTATTTTTCTTTCTCTTTCCGGCTTACTTCACTTCGAATGACATTCTCCAGGAGCATCCATGTTGCTGCAAATGGCATTATGTTGTCGTTTTTTATGGCCGATTAGTATTCCATTGTATAAATATACCACTTCTTCTTTATCCAGTCACCTGTTGATGGACATTTCGGCTGTTTCCATGTTTTGGCTATTGTAAATAGTGCTGCTATGAACATTGGGGTGCAGGTGTCATCCTGAAGTAGATTTCCTTCTGGATACAAGCCCAGGAGTGGGATTCCTGGGTCATATGGTAAGTCTATTCCTAGTCTTTTGAGGAATCTCCACACTGTTTTCCATAGTGGCTGCACCAAACTGCATTCCCACCAGCAGTGTAGGAGGGTTCCCTTTCTCCACAGCCTCTCCAGCATTTGTCATTTGTGGATTTTTGAATGACGGCCATTCTGACTGGTGTGAGGTGATACCTCATTGTAGTTTTGATTTGCATTTCTCTGATAATTAGTGATATTGAGCATTTTTTCATGTGCTTTTTGATCATTTGTATGTCTTCCTTGGAGAATTGCTTGTTTAGGTCTTCTGCCCATTTTTGGATTGGGTTGTTTATTTTTTTCTTATTGAGTCATATGAGCTGCTTATATATTCTGGAGATCAAGCCTTTGTCAGTTTCACTTGCAAAAATTTTCTCCCATTCTGTAGATTTTCTTCTTGTTTTACTTCACCCTTTATTTAAGCCTGAATCTTATATCTGGACTCATCATATTGACCTTCTCTGGAATTGATTTTACTGATTGTTTTTTGGCATGTGGCCTGTATTTAGGGAAGTTGCTGAAAATTGCTCTGTTATATTCATTAGAGAGTTTATTTTAAGAATGATCTCAGGGTCAGGGATAGTTGTATCTGATTTGATAACCTGGTTCGTTTTTATTCTATGAACATTATGTTTTTCCTTTTTTAAAATTAGCTGTTGGAAAGCTTGAAGCCAGATTTTTGGTATAATTCTAGCAAGTGTAAGGGCCTTATGTTCTGATTTACATATTAACCTCTTTCGTGGTTCTGTCTCATTTTTCTTCTCTTCTTTTGTTCTTCCTTTTCAAGTTTTTATCTTACTTTATTTTATATATATTTATATGTAATATAATATATGTAATATAAATGTATAGGAATAATATGTGAGTGTATAAATAAGAAATTATACATATGAAATCCTTTGGACTTATGGCACTTGGAGGATATATAGTGTGTCGACTTGAAAAGATAGAAGTCTACTAAGCCTGTCTCTCCCACTGATTACTACTAAGCCTCCGGGACAAAATGCTAAAAGAAGCTACTTTACGTCTTGGAAACAGTAGCAGGTAGATTGAAGAAGACAGTCAAAACTTGAAGGAATGACCCGCATGTGCTGAGCTGCCAATTTTTATTTCCTCTTTATTGTCCCAGATTTGAATCAGGGAAGTCCCCTTTGCAGAACTGCACAGTGGGCAGGGGCAGCAAAACCTCCTAGAGAAACGTCATATTTCTAGCTAGAAGAATGGAAGGCACTGTAGGGGGATCCTTGTTTTTTGGTGTTTTTTCCCCTCACTTTTCCCCTTGGTTCTGATTTGGGGCAGCCCCAAATATGGACTTTGGCATCTGTTATTTTTTTTTTTTTTTTCATCTTTTCTCTCATTGCTTTGTTTGCCGTAAGAGACATCCTGTCCATGTAGAACTGCATGATGGCAGCACAGGCTGCTAAAACTCTAAGGAAAACCCCATCTTTTTCGCCAGAGGACTGGGAAAAGGATTTCTTGGGAGCTAGAGAGTATGGAGGTAATCCCAGAAAGGGAGAACTAGAGAAAGAAGTCCTCTTATTTTGTGTATGACTGGCTGAAGGGCTGGGCTTACCTCTGAGGTGCACATGAATAGACAGACTCAAAGCAGCATAACAAAAGCTTCAAAAACTGAACTGACATTGGAACCACAACCCACAGAAAGTGAGGCAGAACTTTTGATCTAAACCTAACCAGGTTAATTGACTGCTAAAACAACCAACAAAATCATTCTGCAGAGGGTTTTAACAGGACCTAGAGTCTTGCAACATTATGTTCACAATGTCCAGGATATAAGCCAAAAGTACTCAGCATACCATGAATCAGAAAAATGTGACCAGTATTTGAGGGAAAAGACAACCAAGAGATGCTGACTCCAAAATGAACCAGATTTTGGCATTAAAGTCAGATGAAGTCTTTAAAATAGCTATTATAACTGTGTATGTGAGGTAAAGGTAAATGCTTTTGAAATGAACAAAAAGAACTTCTCAGCAGAAAAATAGAAACTACAAAAGAGAACCCACTGGAAATTATAGAACTGAAAAATATAACAGAAGTAAAAAATTTACTGAATGGGCTAAATATTAGAATGGAAATGACAAAGAAGAGTCAGTGAACTTGAAGATAGGTAAACAGAAATAATCTAGTCAAAAACAATGAGAAAAATATTAAAAAGCAATGAATGAAAACCCAGAAACTTGTGGAACAATTAAATCTAACATGCATATAATTAATAGCCCCAGAATGAGAAAAGAGATTCTAACAGAAAACATGTATCAATAAGAAGTGTCCAAAAATTTCCCAAGATTTCTAAAATACAAACATTTTATGATTAAGAAGCTCAGTGAACACCAAACAGGGTAAGTTCAAAGAAAACCATACTTAGACGTATCTTAATGAAACTGCTAAAACATATGAAGGAGATTGTTTAATTCACTTTACTAGTGAATTAAATATTTATCTTTTTGATATGTATTTAGTGTACTTTGCCACTCAAATATGAATTAATATATTTTCTATTGTGTTTAACTGGGAAAAATAAGAATGAGGAAAATAGTATTTCTTTTTCTTTTATGCAATTATGAAGATAATTTTTTAAAGAACAACTTTTGCATGTTGTAGTAAGTGAGACATTTAAAGAAAAGAAATATGTTAGCAGTGCATTTCTACTCCCAGCTTACTCATAGTTAGCTTGGTAGTTGGTTGATTTAATTGACCACTCTAGATTAAAAAGGTTAGTTAACATATGTTTGTTCACATTTTAATTCAGGGAATGCATTTTTGGACCATTGGAAAGCTCCTGAAATTAAATAGTTATTCACAGGTTGTTTTTAAAATGTTTAATCTCTGTTTTTAATGTTAAAGATAATTGGTAGTCTTTATTTGAAGTTCATTGTAATTATTTTAACACTTTAAGGTTAACATTTAAATGTATATGATTGGTGGGGCTGGAGCATATGGATCATTTGCTTATAACTCAGTCCTTCAGTGTCTAGTTCAGTTTCCCTAGCTGTGCAGAAACTGATGATTTAAGAAAGTAGGTACATAATTCTGATTAAGCATGAACTTGAAATGATACTTATTTTTGAGAAAATCATAATTGTTACCAGTATCCAAATGTTACTGACATTTTAAGGATAACCTCAAGGTTACATTCTCTAGAAAGCCTTCCCTGACCACTATGCTTGCTTCCTATTCAGATTTTTTATGTATATAAAACATATCACTGAATATACATTAAGAATTAACCAAAAAGTTAAACATAAATTTACCATATGAATCAGCATTTCCACTCTTAGGGATTGACCCAAGAGAAATGAGAACATGTATCTACACAAAGACTTGCAGACACATGTTCTCAGCAGCATTAATAACAGTCTAAAGAATATCCACCAACTGTTGAATGGATAAAAAATGTGGTATATTCATATGGGGAAATATTATTCAGGAATAAAAAGGTGCAAGCTGCTGGTATGTGCTATGACTTAGGTGGACCTCAGAAACATTATGCTCAGTAAAAGAAACCAGATACAAGAGATTACATATTGTATGACTCGATTTATATGAGATGTTCAGAAAAGGCAAATCTGTAAAGACAACATAGATTAGTGATTGCTTAAGGTGAGGTGGGAATAGGGATTAACAGTGAATGATTAGAGGCCAAAACCAGACAAAGATATCACAAGAAAAGCAAATTACAGGCCAATATCTCTAATGAACATAGATGCAAAAATCCTTAACAAAATACTAGCAGACAGAGATTCTCAACAATATGCTAAAAGGATCATACACCACAATCAAGTGGGATTTATCCTATGGATGGAAGGATTTTTCAATATCCACAAATCAATGAGTGTGATACACCACATTAACAAATTGAAGAATAAAAACCATATGATCATCTCAATAATTGCAGAAAAAGCTTTTGATAAACTTCAACATCCATTTTTGATAAAAACTCTCCAGAAAGTGGGCATAAAAGGAACATAATTCAACAAAATAAACGCCATATATGAGAAACCCACAGCTAATGTCAAAGTCAGTGGTGAAAAGCTGAAAGCATTTGACAAAGATTCCCGCTCTTGACACTTTTATTCAACATAGTTTTGGGAATTCCAGACACAGCAATCAGAGAAGAAAAATAAAAGGAATCCAAATTGGAAAAGAAATAAAACTGTCACTTTTTGCAGATGACATGATACTGTACATAGAAAATCCTAAAGATGCTACCAGAAAACTACTGGAGCTCATTAATGAATTCAGCAAAGTTGCAGCGTACACAGTTAATATACAGAAGTCTTGCATTTCTGTACACTAGCAATGAAATATTAGAAGAAGAAATTATGGAAACAATCTCATTTTCCATTTCATCAAAATAATAAAATACCTAAGAATAAACCTACCTAAGGAGGCAAAAGACCTGTGCTCTTAAAACTGTAAGATGCTGATGAAAGAAATTGAAGATGACACAAACAAATGGAAAGATATACCCTGTTCTTGGATTGGAAGAATCAGTGATGTTAAAATGGCCATAGTACCCAAAGCAATCTACAAATTGAATGTAATCCCTATCAAATTACCAATGGCATTTTTCACAGAACTAGAGCCAAAAATATACAATGGAATATTACTTAACCATAAAAGAAGAATGAAATAATGCCATTTGCAGTGACATGGATGGACCTAGAGATTATCGTACTAAGTAAAGTCAGACAGAGAAAGACAAATATCATATAATACCACTTATATGTGGAATCAAAAAAAAATGATACAAATGAACTTATTTATAAACCATAAATAGACTTACAGACATAGAAAACAAACTTATGGTTACCCAAGGGGAAAGTGGGGAAGGGATAAATTAGGAGTTTAGGACTAACATATACATGCTATTATATATAGAGTAGGTAAACAACAAGGACCTATTGTATAACAAAGGGAATTATATTCAATATCTTGTAAAAACCTGTAATGGAAAAGAATCTGAAAAAGAATATATGTATATATATAGGTTTGTGTGTGTGTGTGTATGTGTGTGTGTATATCTATCTTATCTATCTATCTATCTATATCTGAATAACTTTGCCGTACACCTGAAACTAACATCACATTGTAAATCAACTATAATTCAATAAAAGAAATTCAGAAGCAGGGCAAAAAAGACTTCCCCAAAACAAACAAACAGAAAATAGTAGATGAATATGAGGGATCTTTTGGGGTGATTAAGATGTTCTAAAATTGATTTATGGTGGTGATTGCACAACTTAGTAAATTTACTAAAAAGTCATTGTACACATAAAGTGGATGAATTTTATAATATGAAATAAAGTTATTAAAAAAGAAAAAAAACCCCAAAGTGTGAGATATCTCACCATTGGCATTGTAGCCACAAAAGACTTAGCTTAATGCTTGGAATTTTGATAGGTACTTAATAAAGGGTTGATTAAAGTTTTAAGTAATGAGCTTTCAAAATTGAACCAAGCCTATTACCTAGGAAAATAGTCCAGAAAGATGACGCCCAATAAGTAAGATAGATTAAGTTTATTTATTTGCTTACAGCTTTTTATTCAGGAGATAACAGATAAAAGTGCAGAAGTCTTAAGTGTTCAGCGAAATGAATTATCACAGAAAGCCTATTTGTTTAAACACTACTGAAGTCAAGAAATAGAACATTAAGAATACCCTTCAATCCCTGTTCATCTTTCAGCTTAATGCCAAACTATTTTACAAATTGTTTTATACTCATTTAAGTTCTCACTAGCGATGTATGAGACTTCCTGGTGGTCCACATCCCTAAGAGCATTTGATATTATCAGTTATTTTAACCATTTTGATGGATATGTAGTAGCATCTCTGTGGGTTTTAATTTTATTCTCCTGTTGTCTAATTGAGCATATTTTCATGCATTTGTTGGCAGTTTGGATATTCTCTTTTATGAAATGCCTGTTTGAATCTTTTGGCTATTGTTTTATATTAGAAAGTTGGTTTTTTTAATGATTTGTAGAAGTTTTTAAGTTAAAAAAAATATATTCTGGTTATAAGTTCTTTGTATGTTAATATGTATTTCAAGTATCTTCCACTCTCTGGCTTGTCTTTTTACTCTTATAATAGTCTTTTGATATTCAGGACTTTCTAATTTTAATGTAGCTTTTCCTTTGTGGGTGGTTAGTACGTTTTGTATCTTTTTAAAGAAATTGTTGTCTACTAAAACATCATGAAGAAAATTTATTAGAAACTCTATTGTTGTACCTTTACATTTAAATCTGGAACTTACTTTTATGTAAAGTAGCATGGTGTGAAGTTTTTTGTCTTTGTTTTTTAATAGTCATCTAGTTGACCTAGTACTTCTTATTGAAAAGACTTCTCTTTTCACTGCTTGTTAGGGCTCTTGTTCTAATCAAGTGCCCATATATGCATGGGTCTTATGAATTCTCTATTCTGTTCCATTGATCTATTTATCTGTCCTTAACACTAATACTACACTGTCTTAATTAATTCCTGGTGCTTAAATGAACTCTTGATATCAGATAAAATTTTTCTATCTAGTTGTTTTTCCATAAGAATATGTTGGCTAATTTTGACCACTTGTAAATCTGTGTAGTTTTTAGAATCATCTTGCCTATTGCTAAAAAAAAAAAAAAAAAAGGACAATCTGGCATTTTTGATTAGGTTTTATTGATTCTATAATAGTCAATATGGAGAGAATTGACATCTGATATTCAATTTTTGTGTGGTAGGAGTTTGTTCATTTAATTTAATTTTTCAGATTTAGTCACTGGGAGTTGTTTCTAATACCTTCTTGACATTGTAGATTCTGCTGTGATGATCCCTTTTCCATTTTTGATAGTATTTATGTGAGGCTTCTCTCTATTTCTCTTGATCAGTCTCATCAAGGACTCATCAATTTTCTTTTGGCTTTACTGACCTTTCTTTTGCTTATTTCCTAATCATTAGTTTTGCTTGAATTGTTATTTTCTTCCTCTTTTCTTTTCATTTAATTTGCTGTTCATTTTTTAATGAATTCTTGAGATGGATGCTTAAATCATTGTTTATTCTAATATATTCATTTAAAGCTATACATTTTACTTTAAGTACAACTTTAACTGTATCCAGGTAGTATCCTTATCATTTTATTAAGCATATTTTCTTATCTCCATTTTGATATTTTCTTAGACCCATCATTTAGAAATGAATTTTGAAATTTCTGAACATAAAGTTTTTTTTTCTAGTTTTATCTTTCTGTTATTATTGTCAAGCATAATTTTAATTCATTTTTTTTGCTCAGAAAACATATTTTGAACACTTTGAACCCTTTGACATTTGTTGAGATTCCTCCATGGTCCAACATATGGCCAATTTTTGTAAATGGTGGTATGTGTTTTAAAGGAATGTGTATATTTTTAATTATTAGTAGAAATGTTTTCCATATACTGATAAGGTCAAATTTGTTAATCTTGTTCAGATATTCTGTTACCTTACTGATCTTTTTGTCTTACTTGTTCTCACTAAGAATTGTGTTAAATTTTCTCCTTGCTTTGTATTAATATATCTTGAAACTGTATTATTATGTATGCCTACAAATACAGAATTGTAATTATCTTGAGCTTTTTCTCATTATAAAATGTCCATCTTCTGCTGTAGTAAATGCTTTCAGTTGTAAAATCTAGATTGTCTGATGTGAATATTTTGCTTAGTGTTTGTTTGCCTGGTAGAGCTTTTCCTATACTATCGAACTTTGTATGCTCTTGCATTTTATATTTGTTTCTTTTCTTTTCTTTTAAATTTTATTTTATTGAGTTATAGTCAGTTTACAATGTTGTATCAATTTCCAGTGTAGAGCACAATTTTTCAGTTATACATGAACATACATATATTCATTGTCACATTCTTTTCCACTGTGAGCTACTACAAGATCTTATATGTATTTCCCTGTGCTATATATATAGTATAATCTTGTTTATCTATTCTATATATACCTGTCAGTATCTACAGATTTCGAACTCCCAGTCTGTCCCTTCCCACCCCTCTCCCCTCTGGTAACCATAAGTTTGTATTCTATGTCTGAGTCTGTTTCTGTTTTATATATGTGTTCCTTGAAAGCAATATTTCAATTTGTTTTGCTTTTTTTCCCTTCCATTGCTTGTTTGTCTTATTTATTTGTTTGTTTGTTTATTTATTTATTTCCTGGCAGATCGTGCCTCAGGTTTATTTGTACAAACAGCACAGGAGGACATGAGCCCCATGCAGACAGCAGCCTAGGGGTCACACCAGTCCTTGTATCCTCACATCAATAGATGAAGGCCTCTGCTCTGGAGACTTTGTGGGAGCCTGGGTGCCTTTGGGAGCCAGAGCTGGAGGCAGAGCTGCAGCTGAAGCTGCAGCATTGGTCTGAGCCTTGTCCTTGTCCTTCGGCCGGTAGAGCCTGAGCCCCTTGGCGATGTGGGCACGAGCACGTTTCCTGAGTTTGAGGTGGACAGTGTAGGCAAGTTGACTGAGCTTGTGGTTGTTGCCCTTTGGGATCTCGGGCTTTACCTCCTTGGACTTTACGAGAGCCTTGATAGCCTCAGCCTAAACACTCATGGCCTTGGCATTGTTGGCCTGCATCTTCAGGCCATTCTTGTGTTTCTTGGCAAGGCACATTTTCCTCAGGAACTTGGGTTGGGGTCCACTCCCTTAAGAGATTAATATCGTTGTTATCGGGGTTTTTTTTTTTTTTATGCTGTTTCTGTGCCATTTTCGGGACTGGTTGTGCATAGTGTGGTTCTTCCACTCAGCCATCTCTGCACCCAAGCCAGGCAGATCCCAAAGTGCCTGAGACCAGAAGAGAAAGACTGTTGCTTGTTTTTTAACTGGGATATTAGTCCTTTATCTGTGATATATTTGCAGATATTTTCTCCCAGTTTGTGCTAAATTTAGCTATCTTCTATCTAGAATTTTGGTCATAATCAGAGTGCTTTTTCTTTTTCCTACACCCAGGTTATAGGAGAGAGAATTCACCCATGTGCTCTTCTAGTACTTTTTTGAGTTTTATTTTTACATTAGATCTCTGGTCCATTTGGAGTTTATTTTGGATATGGTGTGTTGAATATATCTAATTTTATTTTCTTCCAAATAATTATGCAGTTACCCCTAAACCATTTTTTTAAAGACTGTTTTTATCCCAGTGGTTACCACTTTTATCATATACTAGACTTTTATATGTAGTTGGGTATATTTTCTGGGCTTTCTGTCCTAATCCTTTTGTTTGTCTTTCTTGTGCTGATATAAATTATAAATAAGGCTTTGTAGCATGTTTTAATATCTGGTAGGTCTGTTCCACCTTGAAAGTTCTTTGTTTTTCACTGTTTTCCTAGCTACTCTTGGATATTTATTTTCTATATGATTTTAAGTTCAACTTTTCTAGCTCCACAGAAGTGCTCATTAGAATTTTTATTGGGATTACATTAAATTTGTAAATCAGCTTACGTACTGACACCTTTATGATGTTGAAACAGCCTAACCAATGACAAAGAATGTCTTACCATTTGTTCCAGGTTACTTATGTGTGTTTCAAGAAGGTTTACAGTTTTTCTTTTAATTGGGTTTTGAACATTTATTACCCAATATTTATTTTTTAAATTGCTATTACAATTGGAGTCTTTTCATTCATTATGTCTTCTTACCACTATTTGCACATATGAATGCTTTTGATTTTTAAATATTTATTTTATATCCTGAATTATTTTGCAGTTGAGCTGTTACCTTGATGAATTTTTTGAAATGCTTTTTGAATGGTTTAATTTATATTTTTTTCTCTAGGGTTTTCAAATATAATATCTGCAAATAGAGAAAGTTTTATTTCTACTTCATATGCCTCTTATAGTTTTGTCTAGTCTAGTTGCATTGGCTAGTACTTCCAGAACAATGTGTCTGTGTATGTTTTTAAGTTGTACAACTTATTTTGAGATAACTGTGGATTTGTATGCAGATGTAAGAAATAATAGAGAGAGCCCATGTATCCTTTTTCCAGTTTCCCCAGTGGTAGTATCTGTAGTACAATATCACAAGCAGAATATTGACAGTGATACAGGTAAGATAGAGAACCATTATATCAACACAAAATTCCCTCATGTTGTTCAGTTGATAGCCACATCCACTTTGTTCTCTTTTGCTTGTATCCCCTTCTTAAACCATGGCAACCGATCTATTCTTCTTTTCTATAGGTTTTGTCATTTAAGAATGTTATGTGGGTGTAATTGTACAGTTTGGAACCTTTGGTGTTGGCTTTTTTCACTCAGTATATTTCCCTAAAGATTTATCCTAGTGTTGCATGCATCAATAATTTGTTATTTTTGTTGCTGGGTAGTATTCCATGGTATGGATGTACCATAGTTTGTTTAACTATTCACACATTAAGTATGTCTGGATTACTTTCATGTTTTGGCTATTATGAAAAAAGCTGCTATGATGATTCATATATAGGTTTTTGTAGATCATAAGTTTTCATTTTAGTGGGATAAATGCCCCAGAATATAATTGTGGGATCATAGTATTTGTATGAGAAACTGACAAACTGTTTTCCATGGTGGTTGTACCATTTTACATTCCAACTGGTACTGTATGAGCCATCCAGTTTTTGTATCCTTGCCAGCATTTGATGATGTTGCTTTTTCTTATTTTAGCCATTCTGATAGGTATATAGTGATGTTACTGTTATAATATGGATTTAGGTTGCTTCCATGTCTTGGCTATTGTAAATAGAGCTTCTGTGAACATTGGGGTGCATGTATCTTTTCAAATTAGAGTTTTGTCTGGATATATGCCCAGGAGTGGGATTGCTGGATCATTTGGTAACGTTACGTTCCTTATTATTTAAGGAATCTCCATACTGTTTTCCATAGTAGCTGCACCAGTTTACATTTCCACCAGCAATGTAGGAGGTTTGCCTTTTCTCCACACTTTCACCAACATTTATTATATGTAGACTTTTTGATGATGGCCATTCTGACTCGCTTGAGGTGATATCTCGTAGTTTTGATTTACATTTCTCTGATAATTAGTGATGTCGAGTATCTTTTCATGGGCCTATTGGCCATCTGTATGGAGAAATGTCTCCATCTTTGGCAAAATGCCTATTTAGATCTTCTGCCCATTATTTTGATTGGGTTATTTGTGTTTTTGATATTGAGCTGTATGAGTTGTTTGTATATTTTAGAAATTAATCCCTTACCAGTCACATCATTTGCAATCAGCCATTCCATAGGTTGCCTTTTTGTTTGCTGTGCAAAAGCTTCTAAGTTTGATTAGGTTCCATTTGTTTATTTTTGTTTTTATTTCTTTTGTCTGTTTCTTAGGGAGTCTGACCTAAGAAAACATTGCTATGATTTATGTCAGAGCATGTTTTGCCTATGTTCTCTTCTAGGAGTTTTGGGGTGTCATGTCTTTTATTTTAAATCTTTAAGCTATTTTGAATTTATTTCTGTGTAGTGTGTGAGGGAGTGTTCTAACTGCATTGATTTACATGCAGCTGTCCAGCTTTTCCAACACCGCTTGCTGAAGAGATTGTCTTTTCTCCATTGTATATTCTTGCCTCCTTTGTTGAAAATTAATTGACCATTGGTATGTGGGTTTATTTCAGGGTTTTCTGTTCTGTTCCATTGATCCATATTTCTGTTTTTGTGCCAATACCACACTGTTTTGATTACTGTAGCTCTGCAGTATTGTCTGAAGTCTGGAAGGGTTATGCCTCCAGCCTTGTTTGTTTTCCTCAGGATCACTTTGGCAATTCTGGGACCTTTGTGGATCCATATAAATGATGTTGAACATCTTTTCATGTGTTTGTTATCTGTATATTCTCTTCGGTAAAATTTCTGTTAATGTGTTTTGTTTTCTAATGGATTTTTTAAGTTTTGTTTTAATAATTCATTATATATTTTAGATGTTAGTCCTTTGTCAGATATCTAGTTTGCAAATATTTTCTCTCATTCTGTAGCTTGTCTCTTCAGTCTTTTCACAGGTGCTTTCACATAGCACAAGTTTTAAATTTTGATAAAGTGTGGTTTATAAATTTTTTCCTTTTTGGATTGTGTGTTTGCTATTAAATCTAAAAATTCTTTGCCAAGCACTAGATTCCAAAGCTTCTCCTATGTTTTCTTCCAGAATTTTTACAATTTTATGTTTTACATTCAAGTCTCTGACTTACTTTGAGTTAATCGTTGTATAAGGTATGAAGTGTAGGTCCAAGTTTTTTTTTTTCCTGTGTGTATATTTTAAAAAACTCCTCAGGTGGTCAGTGGGTGGCCACAGGTTAGATTCATTGAAATAGATGATCATCAAAACCATTTAGGTCCTGAATGTTTCTGAAATGCTATTCTCAAACTGTATTGAGGAACACCCTATGTTAATTAGGGCTCTGAGGACACAGGAGCAAAATGAATTTGGTAGATGTTGCATAGTGAAGATCTTGGGACTGAATAATATAGACTGGCTTAGAGTTAGAAATCTGGATAAATGAGAGAAATTCCTATCATCTGGGGAAATTGTCTGTATTTGGAAGGGTGTGATGGCAAAGTGATGCCAGAGTAGAGAAAATGCGGCAGTTGATGGATTATTTTCTCTATTTCTTGCGTAAAGTTGGGAATACGTGCATTTGTTTTGTTGAAAACTAATGATAAAAAGATTTCAGTTTATTGAAATTTTTAAATGAGTTTTCTTAGGTGTTTCATAGTTTAAACAGTTTATAGTATTGTTATAATTTATCTGTTAATTATAGATATGCTATTTTATTAGGAAGAAGATAGAATGTCATTAATTTCTAGTATTTATTAAGATAATTTAGACACATGGAAAATAAATTAGATAACAAATATTTAAGTGAATATATTAAGGAAAAATACTAAGTAACCATTCAGGATTATATTGAAAAAAAGGGAAAAATTAAGAAAATATATGGATTTATTTGTTCATTTAAAACAAATATTTGATTGTCTTCTGTATGACAGACACAATTGTTGGCACTTGGGATATGTCAGTAAATAAAAGAATTTGCTCCTGTAGAGCTTACATTCTAGCAAGGAGTATAGTCAATGAACAATAAATATTATAATAAATAAGTAAATTATATAGACATTAGGTTTAACACAGTAAAAAAAGAAAAACAGACAAGGTATGGGGCATTGGGAGTTGTGCAGGTCAGGAGAGAGGAGGGATTTCATTGTTTAACAGAGTAGAAATGATAGAATTGAATGAAAAGATGTCATTTGGGCAGAGATTTGAAGTAGATGACGGAGTCTGAGATGTCTGGGGAACAGTGAGATAGTAGGGAGAGCCAGTGCAAAGGCAGGAATGTGCTTGGTGTGTTTCTGTCTTTTGAATTCTGTAAGTCAGTCACAATTTATAAAGTTTATAATGTCAAATATGTGACTGATACTTAATGAACATTAGCTGATTTTATAAATACCTTTTCTTAAAGTGGCAGGAATAATCCCTAATTGGGGCTCATATTGGCTTGTCAGTGGGTCTGAGATTATAAACTTTGTTTTAAATCCCTTCATAACACAATTCCCCTTGATATTCAGAACTCTGGCTTGCTCAGGCCCCCAAATATGAGTACTTAACACAGTCTTAGGTTTCCTCAAACTCCTTGAGTTAATGTTGTAGGCTAAGTGTAGTGGAAAATACTTGGAGAGTTCGTGTGGAAACCTTTTTTATTTTACTCTTCTTTTTGCTCAGATTGAGTGCTTTGCATTCAGGGAAGAGTGGTTCAAATAATAATTAGAATTCCTTTTTTTCTGAATTAATATGTTTTGAATACTATTCTTCCCTTAAGGATAAGTATTTCAGCTTTTATTTTTCATGAGTAGTAGGTTTTCTTTTTTTGAAATGGAAGTTTAAGTCCAGTTGTATTTTGTTTTTACTAATGGTTTGAGGCCTTTATGAGTATCAGTTATGGCAAGGTGTACTAACCTGTACAGTAATGTAGCGATAAAGTGCATTTTTGAATAGTAGGCTGTATGGTCCCACACTGTTCTGATCTGATGGTTCCCAGTGTCTGATTTTTAAGGTTGTTCTGTATTCTTTTATATTAAATTGTCAATTGTCACTGCCTCCAATTCTAACACTCCCTCCACTTTAATCTGTATGAATGCAGATAAATGTAAGTAATTTAATGGGAAAATAGCTTACTTTCTATTTAATTATCTGTAAGGAAAGCTCTGGGTGATAATTTGAGGATTTTGAAAATAAGTTTCAAGAGAATAAACTGGTTTTTGTTACCTTTTATTTTCAAGAGAATAAACTGGGTTTAATATTCTTTATTTTTTCAACACCAAATTAAAGTAAAATGACACCTATAAAGTTATTTTTTAATATATGTAACTTTTTCCCTTAGTAGTAAAAAGGTAAATGAATGATAGCTTGAAAAAAAGAAATGTTTGTATTATCTGTGTAAGTTGATCTTCTAGTGAACTTAAGAGCTATTCATTATAATATTGATTTACTTAGGAAGTTATGTTTTGCTTATCTTGGTTAAAAAGGAAAACATCAGCATAAAGTAGACTTAATTATGTATTGAAACCATTTCTTTTTATGAAGGACCTTTGTAAACAAAAGGAGTTATATGAAAGTAAAAAGTAAAATGATAACTCATAAGTTTGAGTATAAACCTAATAATTTTTTTGGTTTTATTGTTGATGAAAAGTCACACATGCTAGGTGCTATTGAAATGGGCTCTCACTTTTAGGTTTACTTTTTTCACTTATTGATGCTGTTTCCAATAATATAAAGTCAATTGTTTATACTGCATCTTAAACTTGAATTTGAGAATACCTTTATTAAATCACTTTGGAATCATGCAGGATAAACATCCAGAGGGAAAACGAGGGAAAAGTATGGTTTCTAAGTTTTCAATTAACTATAGGTGTCTATATACATTTCTACCTTGCCTTTGTTTTTTCTTTTATCCTGAAACAAGGCTTTAAAGCCATAGACTCTGTCTCTTTGTAAAAATATATCTCTGCTTCCTATTATACTATTTATGTAGGGGGAGGGAACCCACACTAGGATTATTTTTAAAGTACTCACACAAAATCCAGAAATAAATTAACATGTACCTTGATTTCAAATATTCTTGCTTCTTTTACTTGAGCATATAATACAATACAATGTACATTAATGCTGGATGTATGTTCGTGATCCTATTTTTTATTTATAAAATGTGACCATTGAGATAAGTTTCATCCCTAGGTGTCTTGCTTCTTTGATTCTTTTATTACCATTAAATAGGCCTTTGCTGGGTAATTAAAATATTGACATAAGCAATTTAGCACTTGTTCATGGGTTTGGAAGAGCAGCAAAAAAAGGAATTGGAAATCTAATTTAAAGGCAGCAGAATGCAATCTGTTGTAAACTATCAGTCTGTCCCGTTAAATTAAGTTTTATGTACTTACATGGAGTGAAATCTTGCAACAAGTTGCATGAGGCTTTTTAAGAATAATTTTTTAAAAACATTTTTGGTAAATAACTTCAAATAAACTGTTTAGTGTCTGAAGTTTTTCCTTTAGTTTTATAATTATAGAATTTGCTATATAATTAGGGGAGATTAAAATTTTTGTTCCTTTTAGTTTTTATATGTTATGAATAAGGAAGTAATTGTTTAAAGGAAAATTTTAATTAAAAAAACTTTTAATTATTGTGGGTCAGAGTGATCTGTATGTTTTTCTCTCTTACTTTTGACATGAAGAATTAATATTAATTGTAAACACAAACTTATCAGTTATATTTTACAATCATATTTATTGTTCAAAATTTTTTTGATACAAGGATTCGATGAACACTTACTAATTTTTGTGTACGTTGTGTACAGATTTAAGTTGTGTTAATTAGAAAGTGTGTTGATATTTTCTTTATTTCCAAAAATTGGATGTCAAAATGAAAATTCATGTTTAATAATTTAAATTTATTTGTGTATAAGAGCCTTATTATTTAAAGAAAATTATGAAGTTTAGTGAGTTTGATACCTAAGTAGAATGCTACATTATTTAGCTTGGTGAAGAAACAGTAAAATTTTAAGGCCCTGGTTCACTTAGTTGACAAGTAAGCGTTTTCCTCTCTGACCCTCCCCAACATGTACAGACAATTTGAAATTAAAGATTTGCTTCATTGTTCTTTTTAATTTTGGGAAATTATCATTTCTTCTTACAAATATTATTGCTCTATTAATTAAGGACTTTTAAAAACTACGTTGCCTTTGAAAAAATAACTTTCGAATACATTTTAAAATTGAGAATGGTAAATATAGTCTACTAATGAAATTATTGGCCAGGTAAGCATTTTAGTTCTTAAAATTATGTATTCTACTTCTGTATTTCAATGCTAGCAGGAACTAACAAGTGTGATCTCATACTTAGTACGGGCATCCATGAAAAACCTCATCCAAAAGTTATAAGGTTTAAAGTATGATGCTGGTAGCTACCAGCTGCTAAAGAATTTCATTTGCTGATTTTATTCTTTTACTCCTTTGTAATTTAAATGCCTTTATTTAAAACGTTTAACTTAAGGATATTGTAAAGTATATAGCATTTTAAGATTAGATGGTATCCAGAACATACAGTCCAATGAGTTAGTCCAGTGTAATAGGAGGAATTATTAAATGACACTGACCTCATTTCCTTTAGAACAATGAAAATTAATAGCTTCACATTTTATTAGGCTGATATTCCAGATGTAGTGTACATTTAATTAAGTGTAGTTTCCTTTTAGTTATGGTATGTGTATCTGTTTTTTGTCGCAAATTCTTTCTAGTTTTACAGTTTTCCACATGTTTTCTTTCACCATTTATGATTTTTTTTCAAAGCAGAGCTATAAGGATTTAAATCACTTTAGCATGCAGCAAAACAGTTCCCATTCAAACAATAAACGCCATTTTAAAAAGCCTTTAGATCTTCTGTCACTTCATAAATATAAATGTATAAAAACGTTATGCAGTTGTAGTGCCCACCTGCTAATTAAATGCAGATTTTTCTCAAACTTGGTTAAAATCTGTCTATTTGTTTCAACTCTGTCTCTGTTCAGAATACATATGGCCCTTGTGAAACTAATTATGCTTATGGAGCAGCTGTTAAATTTAGTGCAACTAATTTTATCCAATATTTTACATTTTAATTGATTACCTGTGAAGAAATTAGCAAATTAACACTTATTGTACAGTAACTGAATGGTCTTTTATGGTTACTTTCAGATTTAACAAGTGAACCAAGCACTGATGGAATAAAGACATTTCTAGGACTTTTAGATAGGAAAGTTATTGGTGGACCTTGATTATCTGGTGTGAAAATTGAGGAAAACTGATGAGTGATGCCAAGCATCTGTGTGTTCTGTATCTTAAACATGAGAAGCAGATTGGAAAGTAATAGCTTTGTCGTAGAATTTTCGTAACATATGGGCTTATCTGGATCTAAGAAGTCTTTGAAGATCTTTGAACTTGACTAAATGACTTAACCTTTGCCATAGTGGGTGGGTTTTATGCTTTTTTAGGCGGGAGGTACTGGGTTTTCTGCATTTCTCTTTTGCTTTTTTTCTTTGTCCCAATTCTACCTTTTAATATCTTCTCTTAAAATGGGGGAACTAAAGATGATGATTGGGAATTTCTGAAGATTGACATGAGAATTGTAAGGTATTTAAATGAATAGATATACCTATAATAAGGTGTGGTTAAATCTTTTGATAATATTTTAGAAATGAATCTGTATAGATACTTATTTTCTGTTTTATAGATTTTATTTGAAAATGATACTGCAATCAGATCTTACTGGCAGTGGGCTGTAGTTGAAAGGATGTGGACAAACCTGGGTTCAAAGTTCAGCTCTATGACACATTGGTTCAGTGAACTCTGAACTTTTCAAGAGTTCAGTTTTCTCAAAGCAAAAATCAAACTAAACCAAACCAAAGGAATAACCCAACCCTGCCTTCCCCCAAAGCAAGAAAAATAAATCCCCCCAAAACACCAAAAGGAGATGACAGTAATAACTATATGTTTAAATACTCCAGAGAATTAAAAGAGAGAAAATACGTGAATACAGCTGGCATCCTTCTTAGCATGTAGAAGATCCTTAGTATTAACAGGAGCAAATGTCATGCCCTATAGCATTGCTTAATAAGAGATATACTAAACAAGCATATTATTTTTTATATTTTAGAGCAGTGAAAAATCAAGTCAATGAGGGATTGGTTTCAATTTTTATTTACCAGCTTTGAATTCTGATAATTCAGTTGTAAAACTTGATTTGAGTTATAGATCCAACTGAACCTGTATGAAATTTTGATGAGAAAGTTTCTTTTGGTTAGGGCTCTATGAGTGGGAAATTACTGTGTCAGGAATACATAAACAATCCTATTTATAAACACTTGATTAAGAGCAACTAGAGCCTTGATCCTCTGACCCTACTGAGGACAGTTGACCTTCGTTCTGTAGTTCAGAACACTTGACAACAATATTGAAGACTTCTCTAAGGCAGATGTAGGTCAGTTAGTGCCCAAAGCTGAAGAATATTAACCTACTTAATTTATCTTAGTTAAAATTCAGAATGTGTGTATTTTCCCCAAAGGAATAGTGTTTTGTTGTTGAGTATATCTGACGTAGTCTTTTGGTGTAAGTTTTCATATACTTTCTGTCAGTAAACTTCTGTGAATTGGATTGAGAAACCATAGTGATTTTTATGGTGCGTTTGAAGTAACAGACTTAAAATGAAGTTTCAAAAATAACTTTTTTTGCCTTTGAATGGAGAAATTTAAGCGTTCATTAAAACAGAGGATAGTATAATAAACCCTCATGTAGCCATGATGTAACTTCATCAGGTAATATTTTGTCATTATCAAGATTTGCTGTTAAGCTTTGTTAGGATGGATCCAGAGTACCTTTACTCTATGGCTAATTTAGCTCCAGAATTAATACTTGACTCTATACAATGTCTTATGTAGAAAGTGTCTCCATTCTGGCTGATAGAACACTGTTTCTTCCCCATATAATATTCTGGGTTTTTTCTTGCTATGCATTGTATTTTCCCCTGGTTACATGGAATTTCATTTCACATATTTGTAGACTGGAACTTGTCAAAGATCTAGAGAGCACACTGTAGATTTCTGGATCCCTATTTCTGTCCAACTTCCTTCTCTTTGGTCTAATGCCTTGCAAATTCTATTACCTGGACCTTCTTGAAGATCTGTGTCTGCCTCTCTAACTCAGCAAGTCTGTGAGGCTTTGTTTGGGTTCCCTTTCCTTCCTCTGTGGCTTAGAAACTTCCTCAAAGGCAGTAAGCTGGGGCATCCTAGGGTTCCCTTTTTTGTTTTCCTTTTCTTTGGGAATTACACTTATGTACTGCCAATAGTCCAATGTCTGACATAGTTGTTAAATACATTTTGTCTGCTTTTTTACTTGTTTATGATAAGAGGGTTATCCCCATAGCTTTTAACCCTTATGGGCAAAAGATCATTTAACTAGAATATTGATTATTTTATTTGTGATTTCTCTATTTTTTTTGTCATTTCCAAGGACTTATCAACTTTATTCATCTTCTTAAAGAATCAACTTTGTCTTTCTTAATCTTCTGAGTCATTAATTTTGTGCTTCTTTTCTTTATTTCTTTCCTTTTACATTCTTGAGTATAGTTTTCTAACTCCTTGAGATGGATGCTTAGATCATTTATTTTAGCTTTTATTCTTTTCTGATATGTGTATTCAGTGTTATAAATTTTCATCTTTGTTGTATTTTAGCTGTAGCCTACACATTTTTGATCTGTCATCTTTTAGTTTTCATTCAGTTCAAATAAAATCTCCATTGTGACTTCATCTTTCCCATGGGTTATGTAGAAATGTGTTATTAAATTTCCAAACATTTGGAGGCTTTTCTAGTTGCTTGCCTCCCTTCCTTCCTTCCTTCCTCCTTTCCTCCCTCCCTCCCTTCCTTCAGAAAACACAATCTGAATACCTTTCAACTTTGAAATCTGTTGACATTAGCTTTATGGCCCATCATAAGGTTTAGTTTAGGTTTATATTACAGATACACTTGATTAGCAATGAATACAGTTAAATAAGTGAATTTAACTATTTGTTCAAATCTTCTGTATCTTTACTTTTTTTTTCTTTTAAAACTTGCTTATTTTATCAGTTATTAAGAGAGCTCACAGACAAATCTTGATTGTGGATTTGTCTGTTTTCCATCAAGTTCTACCAGCTCCTGCTTTATATATTTTGAGGCTCTTTTATTAAATGTATGCAAATTCAGAATAGTTTTGTATTCCTTTTGGAATGATCCTATCATGAAACATCTCTATTTCTAGAAATATTTCTTACTTTGAGGTCTGCATTGTCTAATATTGATATGACTTCACTATCTTTTTGTTAGTGCTTGTATGATATCTTTCCCTATCCTTTTATTTTCGAACTTTCTGTTTTTATATTTAACATGTTAATTTTGAAAGCTCTCTATAGTTTTCTGTTTTTCAGTTTGATAGTCTTTTTCCTTCAAACGTATAATTTAGTCTGTTTATGTTTATTGATTACTGTTATATTTGGATCTAAATCTTCTGTCTTCTTTGTTTTCTGTTTGTCAAATCCATTTTTTTTTCTGCTTTGGATTACTTTTATTTTACTTTCTTCTCTATTAGTTTGTTAGCTTACTTTCTGTTATTTTTACTTTGAGTGCTTAATCTAGAAATTAGAGCAGGCCCTTGACTTATTAGAGTCAGACGTAAATTAGCACTCTTGTCATATTTTTCCTTGTAGTTTTGATAGTTGAAGGATATCTTAACTAGATGTAACATGGTGAGCACACTTTTTCCCCTTGAGTTCCCCAAAGAATATTAAAGTCATTGTTTTGCTGTGTATCTTGCAGTTGAGAAGACTGATGCCAATTTGACTTTATTAGTGACTTGATTAGAGCGTTCTTTTCCTTTATTATTAACGTGCAATAACTTCTTCAGACTATGTCTAAGAGTTGGCTATGGTTAATCCATTTCCCCAGATACACAGTAGATCCTTTCTACATGTAGATTCTCTTAGTTCCAAAAATGTCCTTGGATTCTGATTGTAATATTAGCTCTGTTACTTGTTTTTTCTTATTCTGGAGCCTCAGTGAGGTTTGATATTAACTGTCTGCCTCATCTATTGCTTTTTTCTGGTCCTTTCTACAAGTTTTATTTTTTAATAGTTTCTTTTTCATGGCCCTTTTATCACTTATGCCTGTCTCTTATTATATGCTGTATTTAATTAATGTTGGAGTGTTATGTTATAGTCTCTTCTGCTTCATTGTTTTGTGTGTGTGTGTGTGTGATGTGTATTTGTGTCACCTGAAAAAATTTGATTCTAACTTTGATTCTTTTCTTATAGTTACTTTGTATGGATGTTGGATTCTTTTTTGTTGTTGTTCATGATAATGTTTAGAATTTTCTTGAATCAGCAGTAACAGACAATTCAGTGGATGGGCTGAAGATTTTTAGTGACTTATAAGATTTCTTGAATGGCACTGTACTATTTTTAGTATAGTGAGGTGGAATTTCTTTAATAAATGGGGAACTTTATGGGAAAAGGTAGGTCTTTTTTTAGATCCTTTGATGTCCTCTTGTTTTTATAGAGCCTTGAGCTTCAGCACCTTGATTTCTGGTTTTCTTTCACCACCAAGCCGCTAGTGGACACATCCTTTTTCAAAGTGTATCTCTTCCCTATAGTATAGGTTCTGTTAAAAAAATTCCCCCTTTTGTTATGATTTTAGTTGGATTTTAATTGGGGGTGAAAGTAGATATCCATGTTCAAAATACCATCCTGATATAGAGTCCATGTTAGTTTATTCAGTGTAAAATTTTTAAGTGTAATTTTAATTATGGTTTTATTTTATGGCAAATGTAATCTTTATACTATTCTAGTTAAGAGAGTATTTGAAGTATTGTAGTTTTTTTTTGAAAGACAAAATATTAGGATATTTGTTTTGATTACATGTGTTTAGAACTCATTAGCCAATTAAGAAACTTGAAAAATTGTTTTTTGAGGGCAGTAATTCATTTTATGTAGGGATGTTATGGTGATTCTTCCTATTCTGTAGATATTGAAAGCATTTATCTGATATAATAGGACATCTTGCTGTCCATTTATTGCTTATATATTGTGTGTTCTAGATTGCCACATTTTTTATCAAATGTTTCTTTGCTTATAATATATTTCCATATTGGCTTTGGTACTCTAGAGACTTCTAGAGTGATTTATCAGAAAGGTATTTATTTAAGGAATGAGGGAAAAAATAATATCTTAAATTTTAGTATAGTTTCTTTGACTTTCTAATCTGTTTGGTCAGGGTAGGGAATCTCTTTACTCTGATCTATTACTTTTTTCCTGATGGAAAGCCTTCAAATATGTAATTATGTTTACTTAATAAAGTAAATGGGATTGTTCATAGTCTGCATGTGAGTTTTACTCAAAATTATGCAAAGTGATTCTCATGAAAACTAAAAGTCAGCAGCTTAATTCATTTAAAACCTGTGTTTGACTTTGTGGTCCTTTTTAGCAGCCTTTAATAATGTTGTGAAAACTGTGTTTTGGATTTGCTCTCTTTTCCCCATTTCTTCTCTCCAGAGTCTTTTTTTTTTTTTTTTTTTTTTGCTTCTTGTAGCCTATAGGCAAGGTTAAGAGGCCTCAAATATGAGAATTAAAATAATGAATATTAAGACATTGGGTGGAAAGGCCAATAGCTTCTATTGCATACTGTGATATTTTTAAACTTATTACTTTCTTTAAATTTGATAGCGTGAGCACTTAACTCATATAACTGATAATTACTATCATAGGTCATTGAGCCACATCAGCAATATTTGTAAAAGAGTATTCCAGAATGTCATGGGTTGCTTGTATGAAGACATAATGAGCAGGATATTTTTGGAGAATGGTAGGCATATGTTTTCTATGGTAGAATCTTTATGATAGGGAAAACCATGAGATGCATTTGGAGATAATTAATTCATGAATTGGGTAAGTTGGGAGGAGTAGAAATTAGGGAAGTAGTTGCTATGGGGAGAGTGAGGCAGATAGTAATTGACAGAAGGCCTCTAATTGCGGTATCTAGCTTTGCTGTGATGGGGATAGATAGTGTGATCCTACTTTCTGGTTACTCTGGGACAGTGCCAATTTCTGCCTGTTGTCCGTGTGTTACAGTGCCTTCCTTGACTCTAAAAAATATCCCCTTTTATTTTCCAAAGGCTTGAATGATAGGTGATATGATTTTCCTGTTACAGCAAACTAGTGATGATCATGTATTTGGCTAGCGAGGGTTTCCTGTGGAGAAGATGTGGATCTTTAACCAAGATTATGATTATTTACCTTCCTATATAAAAGAAATGTATTGAAACTTAAGTAATCCTTATGCCAGCCTTAAGATTTTAAAGATCTATCAAAATCAGAATACTTCTCTTTACTGGATTAGCTATGTATCAGGGAAACATTTCATTATGATCTGATTGAGATTTGATTCATTCATTCAGATCAGCACTTCATTCTTCTTTCTCTTTCATATCTTTCTTTGTGCCTGCCTCCTCCCAAATTACTTGTCTGCTACCTCACAATTCAGTTAGATACTATTATTTAATCTTTATTATAGTCCTGAAAGGTAGTTATTGTCCTCATTTTGTAGAGGAAGATATAGATGCCAGAGAGGAAGTAACTTGTTTGAGGACACTGTTATATGAGAAATCCTTTATTTTTTAACTTACTGCTTCTGTAGCTATGGTTATATTAAGAGGAGATACATTTAGTTTTAAAGATACAGTTAAAAAAAAAAAGATTTCACCAAAATGTGCCTTATCTGAAATCCACAAGTGATTACACATTTTGTCCAACAGTATATTTTTCTTAGTGACAAACCACTAAGAAATGAGCTTACTTTGAGGTTTTACTTAAGATAAAGAAGCTCTTAGAGGTTTGTTGTTAGTGTTTAAACCAAGATTTGTTACTCTACTTTTGTTACTCTGCTTTTTTACTAGTTAAGTGAAAACTAATTTCCAGATTCATAAAATAGAACCAAATTAAGATAGTATACTGTATATACATGCAATATATATAGTGCAATATATATATACACATGCCATATATATATATATATATAGAGGCTGTGGTTATCACAAAAAAAGGCCCCCTTTATTATTATTATTATTATTGTTATGACTGTTATTTTCTTTTAACTGGAAAACTTTAAGGATTTTTTTTTGGGGGGGTAAGGTAATTAGGTTTATTTATTTTTTTTAATGGAGGTACTGGGGATTGAACCCAGGACTTTGTACATGCTAAGCACACACTCTATCACTGAGCTTTATACCCTCCCCCAGCCAGAAAACTTTAAATTCTAATTATTGTTCAAAGATTTTGGAATAATCTGTTAAAATTTCTGTATATCCACATATAATAAAAGACTGAATTAGAAATGAATAGATAACATCTGTGGGGGCAATAAATTGTAAATTAAAACTTTATGTGGAAAGAAGCATTTGTCAAAATTAAGAGAGGGAGTAGTGAAAGAGAAAATGATGGAAATTTAAATTTTGTAGATTAGGATAATGAACTGATGTCGACATTCCTTGCAATAAATATTGTAACTTCTCAAAATCACATTTTAAAAAAGAATTTGTGGTCTTATGATACAGTATTGCTTTCTATTCACTGAACGAACCAGTTAGGGATGAAAGATGACAGAACTAACTACCACCAAAACTCATATGATTCACTTCAAGTTCTACACATGTCCAAAGTACATGTGACTAGTTCATACAATTTCTTTATCCACAAATTTTTTTTGTTGTTGTTATTTGTGTTTGCTTTTTTTTTTTTTTGCTTTATCAGTCTAGTCAGGGATTTACCAAATATTTTTGATATTCTCAGCAAACCAGATTTTGGCTTTGTTAATTTTCTTTATTGCTTCCTACTCCATTGAGTTTTGCTCTTTAATGTTTCCTTTCTTCTACTTACTTTGGGTTTACTTTGCTCTTGTTTCTAGCTTCTAAAGATGAAACATTAGGTAATTGATTTTAGACTTTTCTTCTTTTCTAATATAAATATTTAAAGCTATAAAATCTCCTCTAAACATTGCTTTAGCTGCATCACACAAATTCTTATATGCTGTATTTTCATTGTCTTTCAGTTTAAAATATTTTCTCATTTCTCTTGTGATTTCTTACTTGACTCGTGACTTATTCAGAAGTGTATTTCTACACCTTTGGGTTTTTTCTAGATGCTTTATTGTTATTGAATTCTAATTTAATTCTGTTGTGGTACAATAAACATATTCTGTATGACTTCTACTTATGAATTGACCCTTTGATCACATGAAGTGTACATTATTATTTGGGGTGATACTCTTAGTTTCTAAGTGTCTAAGGTGATACACTCTAGTTTATTTGATTTTAATATATTCATTCCAGCCTTTCTGTGTTTGCTGTTTACATGATATATCTATTTTTAACCATTTATTTTCAACCTGTGTCTGTATTTAAATTGCATATCTTGTAGACCATGTATAGTTGTGTGTTGCTTAATAAATTAATTTGGACAAGCTGTGCTATTTTTCCTCTCAAACAAAAGGTGTCACATATTTATTACTGAACCAGCCTACCAGTGCAGAAACATAGAAACAAAGTAAAAAGTCATTTTTTTAATTGAAACACATTCAACTGTCCAGATAGTAGTGATGCTTTCAGAGTGATATGTTAAGATGTAAATGACCTTGATAGAGCATAAGTATATGTGACATCTCCTGTGTGATTTCATATAGACCCAGCTTGTTTCTTCTCCATTGTTTCATTTTGGAGTTGTACCTGATTTTAGTGCTTATTTTCATTTGAATCCATTGGGAAATGGGACTGTACTTTGGTTTCTTGGTCAGGAATTGCTTGATCCTGAGTCTTGTGAGAAGACATGTGAGGAACAGAGTCAACTCCATATCATAATGACAGAGAAAAGGAGATACAGCTCTGCTTTTTAATGAAATTAATTCATTTTAATTAAAATTAATTAAATTAATTACTAATATGTTTAGATTTGTCTACTCTTTTATTGTCCCTTTTTTGTTTGTTTCCTTGTACTTGCTTTCTAGCCTTCTTTTAAAAATTAAAAAAAAATTTATTTTTGGAGGAGGTAATTAGGTTTAGTTATTTATTTATTTTTAGAGGAGTTGCTGGGGATTGAACCCAGGACCTTGTGTTTGCTAAGTGTGGGTTCTACCACTTGAGCTATACCCTCCCTCCTAGCCTTCTTTTGGATTAATGAATATTTTAAAGAATTCTCTTTTAGTTCATCTCTTTAGCTACACTTCTCGGCATTCATTTATCCTTCTTATTCTTTTTTTTTTTTTTCCCTTTTCTTTAAGTAGTTGCTGTAAGGATTACATATATACTCTTACCATTTCAGTGTACTTAGAGTTACTGTTCACCATTCATGTGAAATGTAGAAACAAATCTTCTAACTGTACATGTCTGTTTATCTGCTCCATACTTTATTTTGTAGCGATTATATGTATTATATCTCCCTTCATAAACCCTATAGTAAAATATTGTAGTTCTTACTTCAAGTGCATACATATTTTAAATAAAGGGAAGTAGTTTTTACATTTACCCATATATTTACCATTTCCAGTGGTCTTCATTTCCTTTCTGAAGATCCAAGTTTCCATCATTTATCATTCTCTTCAGCCTGAAGAACTTATTTTAGTACTTACTATGATGCAGATTAGTAATTGTTGATGATTATGGTTTACTTTTCCTTTATCTCAAAAATGTCTTTGATTTACTTTTATTTTTGAGGGATATTTTTGCTGGATATAAAATTCTGGGGTGATTTTTTTTTTCTTTCACCATGTTAAGAATTTTATTCCATTGTCGTCTGATCTTTATTGTTTCTGATGAGAAGCCAGCAGTATTTCATATCATTGTTCCCTTGTATGTAGTGTGTCAACTTTTTTCCTGAATACTTTCAAGATTTTTCTACACCTTTAGTTTTCATCAGCTTGACTATAGTATTACTAGTCATGGTCTTCATATTTATTTTGGTGTTCACTAAACTTCTGGAATCTGTAAACTTTTCATTCACTAAATTTGGGGAAATTTTGACCACCACTTAAAAAAAATAATTTTCTGCCTCATTATTTTTCTCTACTTTTGGGTTTAAATAAACATGTTAGACACTTGAATACACAGATCCCAGGGCTTTTTCTTTCTTTTAACAGCCTTTTTTCCCTCTTAATTCTTCAGATTGGATAAGTTTGATTTATTTGTTTTGAAGTACACAGAATTTTTTTCCTTTGTTATTATCACTCTGCTTTTGCTCTCATTTAGTGTAATACTAATTTTGGATATTGTATTTTTCAGTTACAGAATTTTTGTATTTTCTATTATTTTTCTTCAGAGATGTCTTTACTTTATATTGATTATAAACATAGTTATACTTACTATTTTAAAATCCTGCCTGCTAATTTCAACATCTGGCTCATCTCAAGGTTGGTCATTATTGACTATTTTTTTCTCTTGAGAGTTAATCACATTGTTCACGTTTCACTGTACATCTAGTAACTTTGGATTGTATCATGGACATGGTGAATGTCATTTTTTTTAATACTCTGTATTCTGTTATTTTTCTCCAAAGAATATTGATTTTTTTGTTTACTTTTTTTTTTTTAAAGCAGGGAATTAACTTAGTTCAATTAACATTATAAAAATCCAGTCTCTTTGGGGGCAGTTGAAATTTTAATTCAGTTCTCTTGTCCTTAGCTATTTGGAATCTGCTGTTCATATTCATGATGTAGGGTTCAGCTAGAGATTTGAACAGAATTACATCTAGAATTTTTGGCTTCCTCTTCTGACTCTTTTGCAGGATTTCCCTTTCATTTTCCTTTTGTGATGGTTGCCCTGAATCTCTGTTCTGATTTTTCAGGCCAGAAATTTAAAAGTTTTCTGTTGGAGGTTTATCTGTCCGGCATGGCAGACTTAGGCTTGTCATCAGAAAAGAAACTGATAAAATGGCAAACTTTCTTATTGCTGTTTCTTTTCCCATGTGTTGGCTTGCCCATCATTCTTGGTTCATAATCTAATTGCTTGAAATTACATTACATAAGTCAGCAACATATATAAATAGTAAGGTTTTGTTCTTTTTAAAGGTCAATGCCTTCTTTTGATCACTATTCAGTGACTTCAGATAGTTTATTTTTATAGTTTCTGTGAGATCATCAGTCTGGTGGAGGCTTTCTTGTCAATACTGTTAAGACAGGATCTAAAAATCTTTACTTTTTAAAAGCACATAATGTATCCGACCTAATTTTGTCCTTCATTTTATACAAAGGATAGCTAGATTGTAGTAGACTAGAGGAATAGTTTTATTGTAACAATTAGAAATAGGAAATAAGGTTGAATCAATATAGATGCAGAGATTGTAAGAATAGAGAAGACCCTATCCTTGAAAATTAGATTGGATACATTTAGATTTGTTATGTTATCTTGATGAGATTTGAATAATGAAGACTTGATTTGAACTTTAAGACTTTTTGACTAAACAAACACTTTTTGAGTAAGCCTTAATTTCCTTTAAAGTTTGTTGACAACATATATTTCCCTCATGTATCATTCTAACAGAGTACTTATTCATAAAGAATCATATTTAGATGCTTGCTTTTCACACTTATTTAACTGCTGAATCCTTAACTAAAACTAAATCTTTTTCTTTCAGATAATTTTTAAGGAAATTTTTATTTCATAATACAAAATATTCATTAAATGTATTTAATGAAATCTACTTACTGTAGGTCCCGGTCAAGACCTCGTCCACGTTCCCATAGTCGAAGCAGTGAAAGGTCCAGTCACAGAAGAACACGTAGTAGGTCTCGGGATAGAGAACGACGTAAAGGCAGAGATAAGGAGAAAAGAGAAAAGGAGAAGGATAAAAACAAAGATAAGGAATTACACAACATCAAACGTGGGTAAGTTGAAGCAAATCTAAAGCAGTGATAACTCATTGATTCCATAGCAATATTCAAACTAAATTTTCATCCTCTGTGGTTTTTCTTAGATGGAAAAAAGAGGAGGATACAATAGAGAAGGGAGAAGAGATAAATTAAAATAGTTACCTCAAATTATTGCTGTTTCCTTTCTATTCCTGTTTTCATTTAATACTTACATAGCAAATCTTAGAAACAAACAACACTGTCAAACCTTAGTATCTCAGTAAAGGAAAATTTACATGATTTGTTAGGAAAGTTCCATTTCCTTTATCATGAATACGGATTAAAATTTGAAGACTACTTGATGATTAAAATGTCTGTTAGCTTATTATAAAACTGTTAGGGGAAAAGGATAAAGATGGAACAAAAGGAGAAAACCATGTGATTTACTATTGGTTAGACCTCTTTCAATACAGAATGAGGACTTGGTTAATATTCAGGTATTATGTGTTTGTTAGAATAAGTGTATATGTATAAAAGACCCAGAATATTATTTTTCTAGAATTGATATAATTGAAACAGTTATCCTGACTCTGTCCAATTTGGAGCTTGAAGTCCACTCATAACTGTTTATTAAATTAGAAGATGTTAAAATGAAACAGAATCTTGTTTAGTAGCTTAAATTGCAGCTTCTATGAAGTAGAACATCTTGGAATTTATCCTCTTTTTTCAGCCTTTCAACATCTTAGGTATGTTCACTTTAATACTTCAATACAAAAGTGTTTATCTTTAGTGTATCATTTTTCAGTGTTAAATTGAAGAGCTTACCAATATCTTGGATATGGTTTCTTGAGATCTTGAGCCTGTGAAGAATTTAGTTTATTGAAGGATATGGAACTCTTCTTATCCCTCTCTTTTTCACTGTTGTCTATGTGTTAATTTTTTATCCAGATTTATAGTGATATTATATAGAACCGCCCAGATTCTTGGCTTTTATGTATTCTTTGAAATGATAAATTTGTGGTGGATTTTGGAAGAATATAACTTTATGAGACTTTCTTTTCCCTGACCACCCTACAACCATTAATGCGCATTGAGCACTTGTGGTCCTGCAAAATTCTGAATTCTGTCTTTTTCTAGTTCTAAGGATTGTCAAATATTACAGGAGAGGAGATAGGGTTGGATATCTGGTTTTAAGGATAGGGAGGCTGACTTAGCCTGAATTGGTAGAATGGAATGAGGATCAGAGAGGGTATGGGGGATATCTGTTGATAAAAGGAGAAAGGAGGGTGGTAGATTTGAACAGGGGATATAGAGTAGGTTTCTGAGACTGAAAAATATGGACTAAGAGGACAAGTAAATTATGTCAGTCAAGGAGATACTCCTTGTTTCTTTCTTTCCCTCCTCCTTTTGGTTTACATTTCAGTATTACATAACTATGTGAAGTGACTGATTTTTACTGGTCATTAAATTTTTGCTTTCTACTTCACTAAATTTTACATTTTTAGAATATTTACACAGTTGTGTAAAGTTGATATTACATAGAGCATTAGCTGGGTGATTTTAAAGGTAAGAAAAATGAGAACATGAATAAAAAGAGAGGTTGGGTAGTTTCAGGAAAGGGTCTCATATGGTGACATTACTCTTGAAGTTCTGAACCAGCTTTTTTACAGGTTAGATTCTTCCATCACTCAGAGTTGATTGTATTCAAGGGACTGATTCCTGGATGACAGGTTCACAAGATAATAATGTTGTATTTGTCATTACTTCTTAATTCTCAACAAAGTCAATGAACAAAGTCAAAATAGACAGTGTCAGTGGAAGGGCCCCAAGTACTGAGGCCAGAAAAGCTGTAAGTAGCCTGCTTCAGTCATCTTCATGGTTTTTGTGGGTCATAGTACAGGGTAGTGTTATGTCAATGTGCCGTCTCTTCTGGTTAGTGCTGACAACACAAATTCATACCTTTTGGTACAATCTAACATTAGGATTTTGGGTAGGGGCTGTGTCATTGTATACATTTAACATGGTAGTATTTATATATGACAGATGCACCCTGCTTTGCTCCAGAAATAGCATATATATATATTTTATGGCTTAACATGTTTATTTTGTAAACCTGATTTTTAAACCATTCAGGACAGAGAATGTGTCATACTCTTTTTTAACACTCAGAATTCCTCATATATATGTTAGTTGTTAATAAATATTTATTGGTTATTGATCAGATATGCTCATTCATTCATTTGTTCACTTATTCAGTCAACAATATTTGAATTCCTTCTGTTTGTCAAGTACTACTTTAGGTAATAGGGACATAGTGGCAGGTCAGTGCTACTTGGAGATTCTATGAATGTAGCAAATATGTAGAAGGGCAGATATATAAATAATTACAGTGGAGTCAGGTGAATGTTTCAGTAGGAAACTAACTTGCATGAGTTAGAATGCTTTCTGGGCCATATGCCTCTGTTACAGCTACTGAACTTTGTCCTTTTAGCATGAAAATAGCCATAGATAATACTAGATGAATGGTATGGCTGTATTCCAATAAAACTTTATTTACAAAAATAGGCAGCAGGCTAGATTTGCACAAGGGTTGTAGTTTGTTAACATTGGCTTAAATAAGTACATTATTGTTAATATAACAGACGGTTTGGAGGTAAGCAGAGCTGGGCGCTTTTTATCCTTCCAACAGGTCAGTCTCAGCATGTTGGATTTTATCCTCAGTCTTGACACATTCTGGTTGTGAGATATTCCACCAATACTAAGCTGATTGATGTAGACTAGTCAGCAGGTTAGGAATGGGCTCTCGGAAGAAGTAATGTTTATACACTGAAAGAAGAAAGAGATAGGAGAGAATGTTGCATGCAAAATAAGCTTCGTATGGAAGTACTTGGAGGAAAGCAAAGTGAGTTTGGTACATTTGAGGAACTGAAGTCTAATAGGGATTGGTTTGGAGAAGAAAAGTAATAGTGATGAGAGGTGATTATTGAAGTACCTTGTATGTTATGTTAAGGACTTTAAGGTCAGTGAGAAGCCAGTAAAGTCTCAAGTAGAATAGTTTTATGATCAGCTCTACCTGAGGTGTAAATAAAATGCTTTACTTACAGTGAAGATATTAATAAATGTCTAGCATTTTAAATATATTTTCTAAGTATCAGAAATTTTGTTAAGCATTTGGTATGTATTACCTAATTTTCATAATAACCTAATGAAATAGGTGTTTTTATTACCCTCTTTGTATAGATGAAGACTTGTGATTATAAAGCTCATAAATATATGTCAAAGTTAGGCTTCTAATTCAAGTTCACTAACAACAGCATCCTGACTCTTATTGGTACACTATCTTTACTCCTGTAGTAATCTGTAACTATTGATGATGACATACAGTGTTTGAGATCAAGTGATATGCTATTGCTTAAACTTTCCTAGATAATGCCTAAAGAAAACTGAAAGAATTTTCTGTGCCTTGTTTTTCTCTGATCAGGTCAGAACTCTGCCACTAGTAAAAGATTGATTCCTTCTTTTCTTTCTCTTCCTCGCTTTCCCACATCAGCATTTCATCTGTTTACTTATAAATTGTATTTAATAAAACCACAAAAAATTTTTAGGCCTTATTTTATTTCTATGATGGGTTCACTGACTTTCTAATTTTTTTTAAGAACGTGCATAGGTAGAAAGGAGAAAAGATTCACAAACGATTTAATTAGGGCTTATGTATTAGTTCATTGTGATTGTACAACCAAATGACAAGTATTTTAGCTTGTGCTAAATAATCTAGAGGCTTCCTCACATATGAGACAATAACAACCCATGTGATTCTGCTTCTTTATGCATACATAACACTCTTTGTTTTTATCAAACCAATTGGAAAATATCAATATTTATAAATACTGATAGAATATAAAGCATACATTTATGAAGTACAAAGCAAGGAGAGTAAGTACAGTAAAGGTAAAGGACTATTTTATAAATTGAGAAAAATAAAAATAGGAGAGAAAGGAATGGTCAAGCAGGAATTAATGAGCCTATTAATGAGGAAGAGACTTTTTGTTAGCCTTTTGAGAAAAAAGATACAAAAGTAGATAATTCTGAAAAACCTTTTAAAAATAGCAGTTAATTAAGTACATTTCTGGAAATTCTTGGAACATTTGAATGATTATAATTAGGATTTATCTTATAATGTCATAAATTGATTTATTTATATTATTAATTTGCTGAATGAGGGAGACCTAATATAAACTAGAAGAGTTTCAGTGGTTTGTAGGGATTAAAAGGTGCTTTTCCTTACAACGCTGAGTTAAAGATGAATATAAGAAAGACACTGACTAAGTCTTGTCTTAGATTTTATCAAGAAGATTTAAAGAATTTAATTTTTAATGTTTTACATTTATAAAATTTAGTTTCTAAGAATATTTAATTTTTTAAACATTGATGCAGGTTTTGTTTGTTTTTATTAGGTTTTACCCCAAATTTTTTAAACAAATATTTAGTATATCCTTAGATAATTATATTTCTTTTATGAGGACATGTCTTTGCAGTATGAAAACAAATTTTATTAATAATAGAGTTATTAAGTTGAAACTGGCTATTTAACAACCTGATTTTGTTAAGTAAACTTTTATTGCAAGCCAGAAATCAGAAAAATGAAACTTGGCATGGCATCTCGTAAGTACAACTTGATTTGATGATTGTGAACATTGTACACCTCTTCTGAGTCTTCTGTGGATTAGTAGCTTGTTGAGCCTTCTTTGGAAACATTTTAATCAAACTCCAAAAAAACATAGTCAACCACTATAAAACATCTTTTATGAACTCCTTTGAAACATTAGTTATGAATAAATATGTTAATACCACCAGTGACATTTTACTATTTATTTTAAATCATAGTGCCATCTTTAAGAGTAGAATTTGGATGAATTTGATTTGAATTTATTTTCAATCATGATTTAAATCACCGGCCAGAAGAACTTGGTTTAAAGCAGTTATTGCCTAGTAAAATACTTTCTTAATTTGGTTAACTTTAGGATTCATCAGGAACCTAATTTAGTATTCCTAAGTGTATTCTCCTTTATGATGTGCTACTGTGAAAGATTTTTACTTTTATTATTCCCTTGTTAGCTTTTCGGTAGATGGATGCTGTTCTCAGAAATGTGCCCATCAAGACTTCTGGAATGTTTTGCTCAAACACTTGAGTGTATACTTTCTTCCTTTTTTCCTTTACATAGCTTTTTGAAGCTTTGCACTTTTAGAGAGAGGTAAGACTTTCCCTCTAGACATGCAAATCCATGTCTTGACAACTGAAGCAGTGCTTTTTGGTGGGTAAAGAAAGGGGGATAAATATAAATAGAATTTCTTAAATGTGACTCCCACTAAATCAGTTGTCTTCTGTAAGTCTTTTTGAAAATTATATAGAAGCCACTGGGAAAGCAGTGAAATTGGGCTTCAGTTATAGCCCATGGCCTGTAGTTACCTATTTGTAAAATCTTTCATTAAAAAAATTGACTGTGCAGTATAATTAGAAATTATATTACTTATTTCAAAACTATTTTAGATATGTCTTTATAGACTATAAACACAAAAAGTATATCAGCAGAAGCAACATCTACTTTTTGTTCATGGCAATTGCTACCTTTGAACATATAACCATTCTGAGTAGAGTATCTTTAACAAAAAAGTGTGCCAATGTATTTAGATTTGGGTAAAGTTAAATTGCAAAAATTATAATTTTTGCTCATTTTAAGTCATCTACACTTTTTTCCTTACAGGACGAGTTATTCTCTTTGAGCCTTAATTTATTCTTCTATAAAATGAGGATATTGATAAACAAAAAGCTATTAGTATTAGAGCAGTGTGTTTAAGAAGTTTAGTACCATGTAGTAATCATACTATATGTATTGGTTATGACTTTGACCTTAGCATTGTTCCAGTCTTCAACTGTAGAACTTCATGTAATAAATTCCTGTTGATGAAGTTTTTCCTATCTAGTGCTTGGCAGAAGATGTTGGAAGTGATTTGGGAATGCTGGACTCAGTTTTGACAGCAGTTACATACTCTTAGATGCTGTCATATTTTTCCTTACCTCTTATTTCTTTATGCAGCAGGAAGTCATTTATGCTAATTTACCCCAATTTGCATATAGGTTATGGAGTTCTGTGGTGCAGAGTGTGCTTAGAACTCCTTTTAAGTGTCTGCCTGGATCAAAGCAGGGCTGTGTGATAGCTGTTGTCTGACACCAAGCTGTGTGGTGTTGTTTTCATTAAACATTTATCACACTTCGAATGTGACAGCAGGCAACTTTGTGCCAGGATAACATGTTTTCATGCAAAATTTATTGAAAAAGACGAAACTTTGTAAAGAGATCTTGTTGCCTTTCACCAGTGGCGAAGGGTAAATGTTTGGTTCGAAGGAAATATGCCTTTAACACATGTCATTGTAACATGCAAAAGAAGCTTCGTACTGTCAATTTTATTAAGCAGGTAAACAAATACATTTTAAAGTGTATGCATTAGATTTTTCTTCCTTTGTAAGTTAAAGTTTTTACAGTTTCCTTGAATGAATACTGTAACAGTAGCTCATTATTTTGATGGGTGTTTTATATTGCAGTGAAATTTACCACCCAATTTCCATTGTGTGGGTTTGAGTATTCGTCACTAGGTATTAGTTTTGTTCAGAAACAATGTATAATTTTTCAAAAAGGTGAAGTCAAGAAAGGGAATCCAGCATAACAAAAAGAATTATCAGCAAAAACAGGAGACAGGGTTTTTATAAGTTCTCCTTCAGGTCACCACCATCTTTCTCTTATTCATTATATTAGTACATTTTAGTCGTCCCAGAGTTTGCCCAGTGGAATTTGACCTGAATTATGCCTGATAGAGCATTAAGTGACATGAATTGTGGGTTCATTCTTTCTTTGTCTGGTTGCCTGGCTGTGAAAAGCCTGGAATGAGAGAAGGTACTTTTTTTTTTTTTTTAACATTTTTTATTGATTTATAATCATTTTACAATGTTGTGTCAGATTCCAGTGTTCAGCACAATTTTTCAGTCATTCATGGACATATACACACTCATTGTCACATTTTTTTCTCTGAGTTATCATAACATTTTGTGTATATTTCCCTGTGCTATACAGTGTAATCTTGTTTATCTATTCTACAATTTTGAAATCCCAGGCTATCCCTTCCCACCCTCCACCCCCCTGGTAACCACAAGTCTGTATTCTCTGTCTGTGAGTCTGTTTCTGTCCTGTATTTACGCTTTGTTTTTGTTTGTTTGTTTGTTTTTGTTTTTTAGATTCCACATATGAGCGATCTCATATGGTATTTTTCTTTCTCTTTCTGGCTTACTTCACTTCGAATGACATTCTCCAGGAGCATCCATGTTGCTGCAAATGGCATTATGTTGTCGTTTTTTATGGCTGAGTAGTATTCCATTGTATAAATATACCACTTCTTCTTTATCCAGTCACCTGTTGATGGACATTTCGGCTGTTTCCATGTTTTGGCTATTGTAAATAGTGCTGCTATGAACATTGGGGTGCAGGTGTCATCCTGAAGTAGATTTCCTTCTGGATACAAGCCCAGGAGTGGGATTCCTGGGTCATATGGTAAGTCTATTCCTAGTCTTTTGAGGAATCTCCACACTGTTTTCCATAGTGGCTGCTTAGAAGGTACTTTTATTTTCCTTTTTCATTCCACAGGAAGCTGAGGAGTTATGGTTATGTGAAGAATTAGTAAGAGTGAAAGTAGCCTCAAGCTGGACCTTTTAGTAAGTTGTATCACATGGACTGTAAAGAATTTGGTGAGACTCCTTACAAGAGGTATTGCAGAAATTCTGATGGCAGTAACTTTCAGGAATGAAAGGAGAGAAGTAGTGAGTTATGTGTGATGGAAGGAACTTTGTATTTGGAACCATGTAGAATCCATGCAAACCTTCAAGTTCTGACTTACTGTGCTTTGGAGCTATTAAGGGATAATTTTTTAATAAGGTAAAATCAGGACTCATAAACATCAATAAACCCATGCCAAAGCTATTATTTAACTCATTAACTAATGAGGGCACCTAGTAAGATGTTACAATAGCTCAAAGGAGAGTCCAAGGAGCAGATACATATGTAGGCCACAAGGAATACGGGACAGAAACTTGCTTAATTAATTCAAAACTGGCTTTGACCACATAGGAGGAAAATAATTTGTAACTCCACTGGATGAATTCATTTGCATATCTGTGGAAAATAATCATTTGCATTGCTATCAATTATCTATACTTTGTGGAATTTTAAGATGTCTTAGATGAAGAAAGGCAGAAAGGTGGAGATAATTTGGAAAGGCATCCTAGACAAAACACCTAGTAATCTTTTTTGTTTTTCTCAAATCATTAAAAATTTTTTCCTGACAGGGCAAGTTATTCTCTTTAAGCCTTAAATTTTTTTCTGTAAAGTTGGGATAATGATAGGTGAAAAGCTGTAAATATTAGAAGCAGTGTGTATAAGAAGGCTAGTACTATGTAGTTGGATTTCAACAAATGGTAGTTATTTATTTTTTACTACTAATAATTATTCTTTTTTCTTACTTCTGTGTCTTTTTAAAGAAATCTTCCCTCAGCCTTAGAAACTCTTTCCTCTGTGACTCTCCTGTCATTTCCGTGGATCTTTTTGGCTCACTTTAGAGTCATTTCCTTTATGAAATATCCCTGCCCCTCATGAGTGTTCTAAATAGCTCTGCAGTTAGCACCTATAGTATCTACACCTAATCTGAAAAGAAAGTTTTGCAATTATAAAATCTTGTAATTACCAGATTACATATACCTTATCTATCTTATTCAACATTGTATTTGCTTGGATCAAAGCAAGTACTCAAATATTTGTAGAATGTATAAATAAACGATAGTTTTAGAAGTTGATTCTAGTTAATAAAATCCAGCTTATGAGCATTTAAAATGATAAAATTGAATTTTTGGTATTAGGAAAACAGTAAGCTTTTTTCCGACTACTCCATGCCTGGTTTAAGTTTGCACATGCACACGCATAAACGTACATCACTTCCATCAAAGTCTCTGCATTTTTTAAAAAGTCTACATAACTTCCACTATCTTTTTCTATACTTTAAATGTTATCAATAATTCTGCAATTAATATCATTTAGCATCAGTCATTTAAAAAAATGAATGTCACTTCTAGGATTTATATTTTAAATACGGATTAAAATTCGAGTCTTCATTGATGACTCTTTAGTCTAATTTATTTCAGGATCTTAATTGGTGTCACCTACTCTGTTGATTTAGTACATGGTTACAGGGCAAACTACTAGACTTAAATATACTACCCCATAGAGGTCTTTGACTGAAGGCCTTGGTGTTTGCCTTTAGTTAGGTTATGTATGGCTTTGTAAGCTAAAAATTCTGTACTATTGTTAGAAGGATATAGAGGGAATAAACTTGGAGTGCCAGCCAAGTCTTTTCTCCCTAAATAAATAAGCAGTTCCCTTAAAAGCTAAGCTGCTGCTTGTAATTACTCATTATAGTTCTAATTTATACCTCATTGTAAAGCACCCTGAGTATCCCAGATATGAATGAATCCAAATAGAAGCAATCTGTTCAATATTTTTAAAAGCTCTAGTTTATTCAGTTCTCACAGGCTGTCTTCTCAGTCTAGTGATCACTGGAGTGGCATCTCCAAAGTAGAACAGATTGGAATAAGCTGTAATACTGCATGGTTGACATACAGTTAAATCTTGGTCAGCACAAGTAGAGAAGCAGAAGTTTAACCTCCTTTGATTAAACAGCAAAGATTGGGAAATAGATATCTACATGATGATCTTTTTAAATATCCTAATGTGATGTATTGTATGACAATTTTAGGGTGGCTGGTTTAAATGTTTTTAATATCCTAGTAAATGGAGTGTGTGTAGCCAGATGATAGGAATAACATACATCTCTTTGGATTGATGTAGATACAGGGTACACTTTTCCACGAAAGTAGAGTAAGTTGTTAACATACGTGTTGTTAACATATCTTAGATTTCAAGGCACTGAATGTATATAATAACAGAAAAACTCCAGATGGTGTTATTGGGGTTAATGCTTTTCATTTAGTGCTAAGGATATGGTCCTTGGGTTCTGTGATTGCATGTAACTACAGAAATACTGGGATGAATCTCAGAGACTGGATCTTGTGGATATAGACACAAAGCACTTTTTAAATGTTAGTACATGTGTGATGATCACTAACACAAAGGGTGCAGTTAGGGAAATACAACGAGTGCTGCTCTTTTAATTCTTTATGAACTCCTAGAGGGAGTTTAGAAATGGCAGTCTTTGGCCCCTGTGGATATACCAGCCTGTGACATGCCACCTGGAAGTAGATCATGAAAATCAGTTTGTCATATTACAGTCTTAGCTTCCTTTTCTTGAGAAAGATGAAGGAGGGCAATCCACATTAGAAAAAGACTAATGTGTATTTGGAATAAGTCAGAAGTAAAAACTTATATTGTGACTACTTAGAAATTAAATCCACTCAACAGAAATGATGAAAGACAATAGTAGAAAAATATATTTTCATCATTTAAAGCTGTCTAGACAAATAAGAGTAGTGCTTTTGTGTAAATACATGCACACTCAGATTGATAAGTAACTATTAGGTTATTTACTCTTTAATTGAAAATGCTTAGATTTCATCCAATTATCAGTAGTGTTAGGTCCAGTAAATTTGCAGCTTCAAAGTTAATCTGAAAAAATTGTAATGGCTTAACCCAAGCCCAGACGAATTATGTTGATATTTTATCATACGATATGTGCTCTGAAGCTAACAAAGCAATGTCTGGTTATATTTACTTTTGATACTGTTCCTAGAAATTTTGATACACTATTATTAGATTTTTAAATATGTATATATATATAAGTGTAAATATATATAAATATAAATATATGTTTATTAGATTTTATTATATTAGGTTTTCCTTTGTTAGATTTATTAAGATATAATTTACATGCAGTAAAATTCACTTCTTATACAGTTCTCTGAATTTTGACCAACTATGTATACAGTCATGTAACTCTCATCACAATCAAGATACAAAGTTATTTCCATCATCCTAAAAAGTTTCTTCAGTGTATACAATATTCTTACCCCACATCCAGCCCTTATCAAACTGAAAAGTTTTACCTTTTCTCAGTATCCTATAAATGGAATAATACAGTATGTAGCCTTTTGTATCTGGCTTCTTTCACTTAGTCTAATGCTTTTGATATGGTTAGATTGTTCATGTGTTAGTTTGTTCCTTTGTATTGCTAAGTAGTATTTTGTTTTAAGGATGTACCACATTATTACCCATTTACCAGTTGAAAAGTCATAGAATATATTCTTTTTCTCTATACTGTAGAAGAATTTGTATAGTTTTAATGTTATTTCTTCCTTATATTTTGATACAATTCACCAGAGAAGCCACTTAATGTAAAGATTATTTTGTGGATTTAATTTCTTCAATAGTTATAGGACCAATCAGATTTCTCTTTCTTTTTCTGTCAGTTTTGGTTAGTAAATTTTTTTCTAGGAATTTATTTCCTCTATGTTTTCAATTTTTTTGACATAAATATTTTTGTAATATTCTATCAAAATTTGCTGTACATATAATTAATTGTGTGGTGATAGTCCTTTTCCCATCCTAATATCAATTGTGCTTTCTGTCTTTTTCTTAATCAATCTTGTTGGGAATTTCTCAATTTGATTAGTTTTTACAACCAACCAACCTTTGTCTTTGTTGATTCTTTGCATTGTGTGTGTTATTTGTTTTCATTAATTCTTATTATTTTTCTAAATCTTATTTTTTCTCTTTTTAATTTCTTCAGGTTTAATGTACTTTTCATTTTGCACCATCTTGAAAAAGATGTTTAGCTCATTTGTTTTGAATTTTTCTCCTTCTCTATTGTATTAGTGTATCATTATGAATTTTCCTCTAATCATAGCTTTAGGTACATCCTATAAGTTTTGATATAGAGTATTTTCATTATCATTCAGTTTAAAATATTTTCTAGTTTCCATTCCAACATCTCCATTTGGTTTATGAGTTATTTAGGAGTATTTCTTATAATAAAAATTGTGGAGATTCCTTAAAAAACTAAAAATAGACTTACCATATGATCTAGTAATCCCACTCCTGGGCATATCTCCAGAGGAAATTCTAATTTGAAAAGATACATGGACCCCAGTGTTCATTGCAGCACTATTAACGACAGCCAAGACATGGAAGCAACCTAAATGTCCACTGACAGACGATTGGATAAAGATTGTATGTGTGTGTGTGTGCGTGCGCGTGCACACACACACACAATGGAATACTACTCAGTCATAAAAAGGATAAAACAATGCCATTTGTAGCAACATAGAAGGATCTAGAGATCGTCATTCTAAGTGAAGTAAGCCAGAAAGAAAGAAAAATAGCATATGATATCACTTATATGTGGAATCTAAAAAAAAAATGACAAAAATGAACTTATTTATAAAATAGAAACAGACTCACAGACATAGAAAACAAACTTATGGTTACTGGAGAGGAGAAGATGGGGAGAGATAGATTGGGAATTTGGGATTTGCAGATACTAAGTACTATATATAAAATGGATAAACAACAAGGTCCTACTGTATTGCACAGGGGACTATATTCAGTATCTTGTAATAGCCTATAATGAAAAAGAATATGAAAAGGAATATATATATGCATAACTGAATCACTGTGCTGTACACTAGAAATTAACACAACATTGTAAACTCACTATACTTCAATTAAAAAAAAAAGAAAGCCCCTCCCAAAAGGTCCTTTTTTTTGGTGGACAGTTCTATGAATTTTAACACAGTTATGTAGATTCACGTACCTTTCAAGATACAGAAAAATCTGTTACCTCCAAATAATCTTTGTATTATCCCTTTGAACTTATACAGTGTGCCTATCCCTTGCACCTGGCAACCACTGAGTTTTTTGTTGTTGTTGTTACTAAATGTTTAAAGGTTTATCTTTTTGAAAATGTTATGTGAATGAATCATATAGCATGTACCTTTGAGACTGGCTTTCTTCCCTCAGTGTAAGCATTTGAAATTTGTTCATTTTGTAGCAAGCTCAGCAGATCATTTCTTTTTATTGCTGAGTGGGACTCATTGTATAATGTGCTGCTGTTTATTTTTTCCCTTCCTGAAGGACATTTGGTGATTATGAATAAAGCTGCTCTAAGCATTCATGTATAGTGTTTTCTGTGAACATAAGTTTTTATTTCCCTCAGTAGATAACTAGATGAGAGATTGGTGTAAAATATGGTAAGTATACGTTTATCTTTATAGGAAACTGCCAAACTGTATTCCAGGGTGGTTGTACTATTTTGCATTCTTGCCATCAATGTATGAGTTTTGGTTGTTACAAATCCTCATCAGCACTTGTCATTTTGAGTATTATTTACTTCAGCCAATCATATAGGTATATAGTGCTATCTCAACACAGTTTTAATTTTAATTTCCCCAGTGATAATAATATTGAACATCTTTCATGTGCTTATTTGCAATCCATATATCTGTTCAACTCTTTTGCCCATTTGAAAATTTGGTTGTATTTTCCTACAGGGGAGTTTTATATTCTGCAAACAAGTTGTTTATTGACTGTGATTTGAAAGTGTGATGTTGAGCATCTTTTCATGTGATTATTGGTCATTTATATTTCTTTTTTTGTGAGGTATTTTGTTCAAATAATTATCTCACTTTTAAATTTTTTCCTTACTATTAAATTGTAAGTGATTCTTTACATATTTTGAGTACAAGTCCTTTGTCTGATATATGTGTTGTGAATGTTTTTTCCTTGTCTGTGGCTTATATTTTCATTTTCTTAATGTTGTTATGTGAAGAGCAAAGTTTTCATTTTGATGAAGTCCAGTTTGTGGTCTTTGTCTTTAATTTACCATGCTTTTGGTGGCATGTCTAAGAAATTCTTTGGCTAATCTGAAGTCATGAAGATTTTCTCCTGCCTTTTTTAAAAAAAGTTGTATAGTTTTACATTTTACATTTAGGGCTGTAATATATGTTGAGTGAGTGAGTAAGTTCATTCTTTTCTTTTCTTTTCTTTTCTTTTCTTTTCTTTTCTTTTCTTTTCTTTTCTTTTCCTTTCTTTCTTTCTTTCTTTCTTTCTTTCTTTCTTTCTTTCTTTCTTTCTTTCTTTCTTTCTTTCCTTCTTTCCTTCTTTCCTTCTTTCCTTCTTTCCTTCCTTCTTCCTTCCTTCCTTCCTTCCTTCCTTCCTTCCTTCCTTCCTTCCTTCCTTCCTTCCTTCCTTCCTTCCTTCCTTCCTTCCTTCCTTCCTTCCTTCCTTCCTTCCTTCCTTCCTTCTTCCTTTCTTTCCTTTCTTTCCTTTCTTTCTTATTAGGTGTGAGATTTAGGTTGAGGTTTTCTGTTTGTTTGTTTTTTGCATATGGATGTTTAAATGTTCAATTTTCCAACATGATATGTTGAAAAGATTGGAGTTTATTCATTGAATTGCCTTTGTACTTTTATCAGAAATCAATTGGCCATTTGTTTGGATCTATTTCTGGGTTCTCTGTTCTGTTTCATTCATCTATTTGTTTATCCTTTTGCCAGTATCACACTGTTTTACTGTAGTTTTGTAGTAAGTCATTAAAGTCAGTTGCTGTGGTTCCTCCAATTTTATTCTTTTTTTAAAAAAAATTGTTTTGGTTGTTCCAGTTCTTTTGCCTTTTCATGTAAACATTAGTGTTTGTCTATATATACAAAAATAATTTTGATTGGAATTATATTAAATTTATAGATCAATTTTGGAAGAATTGACATGAACATGGTTTAATTTCTTTTTTTAGCCTTTCTTAGCTTTTAGCATACAGATTCTGTGTTTTGTTAGATTTATACCTAAGTATTTCATTTTTGGAGGAACTATTTTAAATGATACTGTTTTTAAAAATTCAATTTCTATTTGTGCATTTCTAATATACAGAAATGCAGTGTATATAATTGAAGTATAATTTTGTGTGCATGCACACACATGGGCATGTATGGGCTGACTCTGTATTCTGTCACACTGCTAAATGTACTGATTAGTTCTAGGAGATTTTTTTGGTAGATTCATTAGGACTCTATATACACAATCGTGTTGTCTTTGGGACAGCAGCTTTATTTCTTCCTTTCCAAATGATATACTTTTTATTTATTTTTCTTGCCTTATTGAACTGACTAGGACTTTTAGTTCTATTTTCAATATGAATGATGAACAAGGACATTTTATGGGGGAAACATTTAATTTTCCATCATGAAGAAAGGTGTGAACTGCATTTTTTGTTGATGTCCTCTATCATGTTGAGGAAATTTCCTTCTATTCTTACTTTCCTAGGAGTTTGTACCTTGTAATGGATGCTGAATTTTGTCAAATGCATTTCCAGCATCAACTGACACAATCATGTGAGGTTTTTTCTAAGATTGTTAATGTGATAGATTACACTGATTACACTGATTTATTTTTGAATATTGAACCATCTTTGCATTCCAGAGATAAATTCATTTGATTGTAGTATACAAACTTTATATAGTTTTTAAGGTGAGCTTATATTATTGATTTGAGAACTTCTAATATAAGACTTTAATGATAAAAATTTCCTTCCTAGAGACTACTTTTTCTGTATCTCACAAATTCTCATATGTTGTGTTTTTATGTCTTCCCAGTTATGAATATTTTCTAATTTCCTCTGTAACTTCTCCTTTGACCTAGGAATTACTTAGATGTAAGATGTACAATTTCCAAGTGTTTGGAGATTTCTCTGTATCTTTCTGTTATTGATTTCTAGTTTCATTTCATTATGATAAGAGAACATACTTTGTATGATTTTTTTTTTCTTGCAAATTTGTGAAGGTTTGTTTTATGAGTCTGGATATGGAATGTTCCATGTATTTTGCTATTGTTAGGTCGTGCACTGCAGAAATGGAAATTAGATCCAGTTAGTTGATGGTCTTATTCTGTTCTTCTGTCTCCTTGCTTATTTTCTTCTACTAGTTACGTTGATTACTGAGAGAGAAACATTGATGACTCCAGCTATAATTCTGAATTTGTTTATGTTTCCTTTCAGTTTTTGTGTTGTATGTTTTTGAGTCATTTGTTAGGTGTATATACATTTAAGATTGTTATGTCTTTTTGGTGAATTGACTCTTTCTTCATCCTATAACACCTCTCTTTGTTCTTGACTATTTTATTGTTACACAGGACACACTGTCTGAATCTAGTATAACTGCTACAGATAACTTTTAGTCAGTGTTTGCATGGTAAATATTTTCCGCCTATTTATTTTTAATATGCCTATATCACTATATTTAAAATGAATTTCTTACAGATAGGTGGATTTTTAAAATCCATTTTGACAATAACTCTCTTTTAATTGGTGTGTTTAACTTACTAAGTTTAGTTATTTTATAGTCTATGACTCCATTGTATATAGTCCCATGGGTCCATTCCTATTGCCTCTGAGGGCAACCTGGGATAATAATTTAGTTTCATCAGTTGAATTGCTAACTCTTAGATGCCATTAAACAAATCATAAATGTTTTAAAATAAATTTCTTAACCATTGTGGTAGTTTCTAGAGAAAGAATTGATCTGGATTTACTTAGTCTGCTATTACTAGGATTTCAGTATCCATCCTATTTTATTACTTCCTGTATACTTCAGTGTCAGGAGGTGAATTTGTTATCCTTCTTAGTTTCCATCTCCCCTCCAAATCATTGTTCTTCCACCCTTTATTTTAAATAGGGTAAAATAAAATATATTCTTCTGAGGCGTGTGTCATTCATCATAAAACTTTCTTTTCCTTCCTTCTGCTGACATGTCTTTCCGAGACATTACTCCTTTTCACTGAAGGCAGGCATCTGGCTCACAGTCTTCTGTCCTCAAACCCATTATCCAAGGCTTTAGTAGGTCAGAACTATTCTTGAACTTTAGATACATATGAAGGACTACCTGTTAGGTATGTCTAGAACCTCAAGTCCAACATATCCAGAACTAATCTCTTGACACCCCCCTACCCAACCATGGCGTCTTACATCCATGAAACAATTGAGTTTAAATTTTTTTCCATGGGGCTCCACTTCTGATGATGTCTAAGTAACTGCTTTCAGATCATTCATCTCATAGATAAGAACTATGCAGTTACTAAGTATATAATTTTTACATGGCCCTTTGTAAGTATAATTATAATTACCACATTTTCTCAACCCAGAATTAGAACATATGATCAGACAAACCTGTATGTACCTTCAGGATTAATGAGTACTGCATCCTTTTCCCTGAAAAAAAATCCATGATGTGTTACCAGGGTAGATATAGTAGATACAACATTAGATTAATATGTATAGGTTCTAGTCCTGGCTCTGTTCTACTGAGTTGCATGTGACTTTGGGCTGGTCACTTAACATCCATCTCTGAGTTTATATTCTTTAGCTCTAAAATGAGAGGGATGGAGTAAATGGTCTCTGAAGTCTCTCTTTGTGGTGGAAGATTAGCTCACCAGTTTTGAATGAAGAAAAATATGTTATTCTGAGATTGAGGGGAAAGGAGGGTAGTCTTAGAATAACCCTTAAATTATAATGATTAGATTCCTCACATTAAATTAATTACCTTGATATAGAGTCTCTGCCTTTTCCACATTCAAGGACATTGGTGACTGAATACAGTGAAGGTACTACCGAGTCCAAATTCATTCTGCTCACAGCACAACAGGCCAGTAAATCGGGAGACAAGGTGTTAGGGCAAGGAATAGCGACTTTATTCGGAAAGCCGGCAGACCAAGAAGATGGCAGACCAATGTCTTGGAGAACCGTGTTACTCATGTCAGAATTCAGGCTCCTTTTTATACTAAAAAGGGTAGGGAGTTTGGTTGGTTGTTGCAAACTTCTTGTTGTAGGAATTCTTTGTTCTTGTAGCTGTCCATGTAGTGTCCCTGTAAAACCTCTGACGAAACAAATGTTATTTTCTATTCTTCAACTTGTCATCTTTATATAAGTGCAAAATGTCCTTAAAGGTCAGAACCTTGAGAATAGGCTCTCCTGTATATTTCAGGCTAAAGGCAATATTCTTTTACAAAAAGTACAGAGCTAGAAAGACTAAGCCTAGAAAACAGGACACAGGGTTAAAGCCAAAGAAACAGATCTAATATGGAGTCAGATTTGTTCTTTTCTGTTACAAAGGTATACTCACCTAACAGATGCCCTCCCTCCTTTCTAACACTTATCAAATATTTGTTAAGTACCTATTATGCCAGGCACTGAGCTGGATCTTGGAGATCCCATGGTGAACAGTTATGGTGCCTGACTATGCAGTTTGTGGTTGAGTTGGTGAAAATTGCAATTGTAAATCACATAAATAAATATAAAATTTCAGTAATGATAAATGTCAAGGATAAGAGATACATAGTGTTAAATGGCATATAATTTTGAGGGAGGGAGGCATTAACTTAGACCAGTCAGGCAAACTTTTCTGAAGAAATAAGGATGAATAGAAATTATTGAGGGAAGGAAGTAGACCATTATAGGCAGAGAAACATCATCAACAGAGGTCCCTAGGTAGGAGGGAGACTGATGTGAACAGACACTGAAAGATGGTCAGAGTAGCTAGAATGGAAGGGAGAGGGAGCACAGTATGAGATGGGGCCAGAGAGGCAGATAGGAGCTAGACTGTGCAGGTCCCTGTAAAGCTAGTTAAGGATTTTGGTCTCTATCTTGAGAGTTACAGGATGCCTTTGAAGTGTTTTAATCTTGTGGGTAACGTGATCAGATTAGTGTTTTGAAAAGATCACTCCAGCTGCAATGTGGAAAACAGATTGCAGAGGATAAGAGGGGATGCAGAGAAACCAGATACCAGATAAGTAGCACAGTAGTCTAGGAGAGATGTAATAGTAGCTGGGATCAGGGATTTGATGTTGGAGATAGAGAAGTTGTTGAATTCGAGACATACTTATGTATTTAATGATGGCTTTGATTTGGTAGAAGAGATAAAGATATTAAAGATAACCAGTAGTTTTCTACTTTGCTCAGTGAAATGATGATGTTACTTTTTTTTTTTTACTGACGAAGGATTATACTGGAAGAGACCATGGTATGAGGGAGAAGATCATAAGTTTGCTTTGGACATACAGGAGTTTGAGAAGCCTTTGGAACATTAAGAGGAGAGATAAAGTAGGCAGCAGGACATGTAGGTAGAGAATTTAGGAGAATTCTAGCCTGGAGTATTCGGTTTTCAGTTCCTTTTTAATTTTAATTCTTTACGTATTTTTCTTGGAATTTGAAAACTACAGTGACCTGTTAAGTGGAGGGTGTAAAGACCAAAGCAGTGTTTCCTATATGGCAAGATTAAATCATGATGACTGCTGGATCTGACCCAGAGGCTATAGCAAAGATAAATATATTGTGCTGAGGATCACTTTGGATGCTGTTAAAATGTGTCTGGCACTATTATAGTTACTGGATATTGCAAAAAATGAATGACATGGTCTTTGATCTCAAATTTCCATCTAGTTTGGAAGTCAGACACGTAAATAGATGATAACAATGTAGTGTGAGTCTTGTGACAGAGAGATGCCCATTGTACTAGGGCAGCATATCAGAGGGACACTTAACCCAAAATGAGCCCAGTCAAGGAAGATTTTCTAGAGGTGTTGATACCTAAGCCATCTGGAAGAACAAGGAAGAGGAAGTAGAAAGGAAAGGGAAAAACAAAAGGGTTGAGGCAAGAGGGATCATAGTGTATCTAGGAAAACATTTTTATTACCCCTTTTTTAGATGAAATTACCATTTTATTGCCAGACAGAAAGTGCTTTCTGGAAAAAAGAGGGTGATAATTGAGCTTTGTTGGTACTTTTTTCTTTTTCGCTTTGTTTCTTTTTCTCCCTTCCTCCTCGTCCTCTCCCTTTTCATCTCCTTTACTGAATAGGTAATATATAGTTCAAAATTGCACATTATATAAAGGTATACATACAGAATAGAGTCTCTCTTCTACTTTGTCCCTCACCCACCTAATTCCTTCCCCTCATCCCCCCAAAAATCCAGATCATTTATTTGTTTCTTATATATCCTTCTAGAATTTCTTTAAGAAACATTATAAACAAACACAAATACATATTTTAAAATTTATTTTTCATCTTGGTATCATTAGTTCATCCTGGCTTAAAAAATGTAAGAAGGGGATGTAAGAGGAAGTGCCAGAGGAGTTTTGACCTGAAGGATTTTAAATCAGAGAAACAACACTAAGAAGAGTGGATTAAAGACCAGGAGACCATTGAGGAGTCTTATAGTAAGTAATGTTGAGAGAGCAGTGATGAAGCCTTAGTTAAGGTAGAGACAGTGGGAAAAAAAATGTTATTCCATTGGATCTTGATCTTACTTAAGACTTGGGTTCAGAAACTAACCAGTTATTTAAACTAAATAACTGTGGAGACACTAAGGGTGGAGTTTGGATGAGTTATGTAAATGAATGGAAGATGGGAGGAAGAGTGGAAACCAATGGGGTTTATCCATGAAATGAGGAAAAGAAGCTGATAGAGAAGCTAGGTGTAGCATAGCAGTTAATAATAGATCATACCTGACTTAGACCTGATTTTAAATCCAGTTCTTTTATTTACTAGTTACATGATCTTGGGCAAGTCACTTAATCCCTTTAAGGCTTGGTTTCTTTATCTGTAAAATGACTATGATAAGCCTTAACTACCTCCTGGAATTGGATGAGGATTAGAGGAGATAGTACATAAGTAAAGCTTTGTATCCAGGGCTCACCAGAAAGGCTAATCCTAGATTGGGAAGTCATTTGATCCTTTGAAGTGAGTGAAGTTGGGAAACTAGAAGAGAATGAGAAGGTGGTTAAGTCCAAGTGGAAAAGAACATGAAATACTTACATGGTTACTTTGATAATCTGCCAGTAGTTGACTTGGAAATGCCATGTAAGCTTTTTGGGCCTCAGTCTGTTTATCCACCCTACAATAGTGAGAGAGATTAAATGATCAAGGTCCTCCCACTTCTTTCTCCAGTGCCATACCTAACCATCTTGAACTCTAGTCATATAATCTGTGTTACAGATTTCAGAATAAAAACTACAGTTCTTTTAGATCCTATTAATTTCTTGATTTAGACTTACTATATAACACCCTGAGTTTTACCTGTATTATACATTTAGCTTTGCTTTTATGACTACCTTAAATAATTTTGTTTTGACCATAAAAGAAAAAGATACTTTTTCTTTTTCTTCTTCTTCTTCCCCCCCCCACCCAACCACCTTGTAAAAAGTCTATTGTTTGTCTTGGCTCTTTTAATCTGCCCAGGAGGAATTCAGGCCGAATGATAGGGAGCTGTGAAAATCCAGTTAGTGTGAGCTGTAATCTTTTTTGCTGGCTTTAAATAGTTAGAGTACCATGCAGACACCCTGCAGATAACTGAATCAAAACATACAGTAATCACCTAAGCATGGATTTTGCCTTTGCTCTTAGGGAACTATAGTAGAAATCACTAATAATCACTTACTTTTTAGGAAAATATTTGGTCATGATATCAAATAAAATCAGGGTTAGATACTAAAAGCTTTATTTCACAGGTAGGCAACCCAGTGTTTGTGAAAAGCGTTGATTTTTGTAAATTTGATATTACTCAGTGTTTATAATATCCTTTGACTATTATAGAGGCAGGAAGACATCTTTCTAGAAAGAATATTTATAATCAGAATCTTTCAGTCGTCTTCTATTTCAGATATCACTAATGGAAGACAAGAAACTGTTACGATAATTGGGCTTTTGAACTGTAATAAAAGACAAGAAAGTATGCTGCCTCTCTTTTTTCTTATAAAAGAAACTGATTCCACTAATGCAGTTTATTGAATTAAGGTAGAAAAATATTCTCTAATAACTTTGTCAAATGACGGTCTATTTTTCTAGGTTTATAGGCTGCTTTTTTTTTTAAGTTCAAAGATGGATTTCTCATCCATTAGATTCTGCATTAGAGTGATGAGAAATACAGTGTGCAGTATGCCGATGCTGCCTCCTAATTTCATTAGCTTTCCATTTTCTAATACTGCTGTTGATAATATTCGAGTGAAGTTTATAAAATAAAATAGGCTATTTGTTGAAACCAATATCCTAGTGTTACTGGCATGATTCATACTATAATAGGAGTTCATAAGACATTAGTAAATCTTTTATGTTCAGTGTATTGTTCCAAACAGCAAATTTGAACTCCTTTGTTTTGAAAGATTCATAAAGTCTATTCCAGGACAAAGGTTTCAAAAAGTAGATGCCTTACCTATGCTTATCGCTTTGCCTTAGGCAATTTTGTAGAGCTCAGCATACCAGTCCTTCAAAATAGGGAAGCCCAATTTTCATCAGAAATATAGATGACTGAAGACTACTACTCAATAGTAGTTTTTCTGTAAACTTTTTATTATAGAAATATTCAAACATGAAAAAGTAAGAGTTTGGTATTATGAACCCAATTTATCCATCTTTCACTTCCAACAATTTGCAGTATATGTTCTATTTTAGAAATGCTGTATACAAATAGTTTTGAAAATCTGTTATTATATTAGCTAATGTCTCCATGGAAGTTCTAAAAGCTTTGCTACTTCAGTGGACGGAGAAGTTTGGGTTTGCATTTAGATTAAAAAGAAATAATATTAAGAGGGACATTCTAAATTTGACATTTTAAGAGCAGTTATAATATTTTCATTTATATATAGTGTACTATGGACATTGTGTAAAACATTATGACCAACAGATATTTGTGGAGGAATATCCAGGCATTTGCTAATAGTGATAACATTACTTATCTCTCACATAGCCTCTATTTTCTCACTTACAACCATTTTTTCCTGTATCCTTTCTAGGCTACTTACTCCTGTGGTCACATTTTAAAAAGTTAACAGGCTTGTCATCACCACCAACAACCCCGATCAAGTCTTGTTAGCATATATTCCTTTCATTGTCTACTACCTCCCACATTTCCAAGTCAGTTACTCTTGAATTGCATGTAAAATATGTTTGACCTTATTGAGTTATCCATCACCTTCTTTCTGTCTTCACTTCCCTTCTTAGACCCAAAAAAGTTTCATTCTTTCCTATGAAAATGGAAGAAGTGTCCTTTTTTGTATCATTTGTGCTCCATTGCCTCTTCAAATTGTATTCTTTCCAGAATCAATTCCTCCCTCTACTGGATAATTCTCACCAGCATTTTACAGTATCAAACCAAAACAAAATGAAACAAAAAACCTTAACGCTCTCTTGACCTCTCATCTCTTATAGCACTATACCATTTCTCTGCTCCCATTTGAACAGACTATCAGTTTATTTTATTTTATTTTTTCGACTTCTTCATCTCCTATTTGTTCTTCAATATATTTGAGTCTCTGTTTTCACCTCTGCACTGAAACTGCTTTTCTCAGTTCATCTGCTCTTATCAGATGCCTTCCATTTTGCCAAGTCCAGTAGACTATTCCCTTTTATCATCTTGTAGGTTTTCTCATCAATATTCAGCACAGCTGATAACTCTAATCTTCTCCCATGTCCCTTTCCTCCTCTTTCTTGAAATACCCCTCTCTCTTGATCTGCTACAGTTCTATCTCAATGGCCACTCCTTTGCTGGTTCCTGCTTCTCCAAATATTGAAGCACTTCACAAATTTGATCTGGGTTTACCATTTTTCAGTTTCTACACTCTTTCTTCTCAGTTAGGGCCAATAAACATTTTCTGTAAAAGGTCAGTGAGTCAATATTTTAGGCTTTGTGGCCTAAGAGGTAAAATTGGGGTTATCATGTAGGTACATACAGAACAAGAGAAAAAAACAAATTTCCACGTGTTTAAAAATTAAGTTCAAAATATAAAAATTATTTGTTTTTACTTTTATTTATCTTTACTGACATCTGAATGGAGTAATATTTCTACTGATAAAACAAGCAAGCCACTATCATTTTCCAGCTGAGGTATAGTTTAGCTTCCTAATTGGTCTTCTTATGTGCACTCTTGTCCTCCCTACAAACCATTATCCACACAGCAACCAGAGGGATCTCTTAAAATATAGGTAATTTTATATCACTTCTTTGCTCCAAGCCCTTCAGTGACTTCTTACTGAATTCCTTACCTTGGAATCAGAGTCCCATAGGCTCATGCACTCCAGCTCGTCTCCTACCACTCATTATGCTTATATAATAAGCATATTATTATATTATATTATATTATAGCCACACTGTTCTGTCCATCCTCTACATCTTTGCAATTGCTGTTGCCTCTGCCTGGAATGCTTCCTCCAGGACCTTTTTATATGACGTATTATTTAGGTCTTCAGTTCAAGTATAATCTTAAAGGGGCCTTTCCTGATTACCTAATGTAAATTAACCATCTCCCTACCCCATACTCTCTACCTGATTTATATACTTCAGACTACTTATCACGGTGTGTAATCATCTTGTTGTTACTCCCACCAGAATATAAGCTTCAAAAGGGCAAGGCCCCTGTTCACTGCTGTATTCCCAGAGCTTACAAACAGTATTTGTTTATACTGAATAGGTACTGAAGTAAGATTTATCCATAAATGAATTAAATGATTACATAAGTGGGTTAGTTGTAACTTGCATTTTTTTTAACATTTTTTATTGATTTATAATCATTTTACAATGTTGTGTCAAATTCCAGTGTTCAGCACAATTTTTCAGTCATTCATGGACATATACACACTCATTGTCACATTTTTTTCTCTGTGAGTGATCATAACATTTTGTGTATATTTCCCTGTGCTATACAGTGTAATCTTGTTTATCTATTCTACAATTTTGAAATCCCAGGCTATCCCTTCCCACCCTCCACCCCCCTGGTAACCACAAGTCTGTATTCTCTGTCTGTGAGTCTGTTTCTGTCCTGTATTTACGCTTTGTTTTTGTTTGTTTGTTTGTTTTTGTTTTTGTTTTTTAGATTCCACATATGAGCGATCTCATATGGTATTTTTCTTTCTCTTTCTGGCTTACTTCACTTCGAATGACATTCTCCAGGAGCATCCATGTTGCTGCAAATGGCATTATGTTGTCATTTTTTATGGCCGATTAGTATTCCATTGTATAAATATACCACTTCTTCTTTATCCAGTCACCTGTTGATGGACATTTAGGCTGTTTCCATGTTTTGGCTATTGTAAATAGTGCTGCTATGAACATTGGGGTGCAGGTGTCATCCTGAAGTAGATTTCCTTCTGGATACAAGCCCAGGAGTGGGATTCCTGGGTCATATGGTAAGTCTATTCCTAGTCTTTTGAGGAATCTCCACACTGTTTTCCATAGTGGCTGCGCCAAACTGCATTGCCACCAGCAGTGTAGGAGGGTTCCCCTTTCTCCACAGCCTCTCCAGCATTTGTCATTTGTGGATTTTTGAATGACGGCCATTCTGACTGGTGTGAGGTGATACCTCATTGTAGTTTTGATTTGCATTTCTCTGATAATTAGTGACATTGAGCATTTTTTCATGTGCTTTTTGATCATTTGTATGTCTTCCTTGGAGAATTGCTTGTTTAGGTCTTCTGCCCATTTTTGGATTGGGTTGTTTATTTTTTTCTTATTGAGTCATATGAGCTGCTTATATATTCTGGAGATCAAGCTTTTGTCGGTTTCACTTGCAAAAATTTTCTCCCATTCCATAGGTTTTCTTCTTGTTTTATTTCTGGTTTCCTTTGCTGTGCAGAAGCTTGTAAGTTTCATTAGGTCCCATTTGTTTATTCTTGCTTTTATTTCTTCTAGGAGAAAAATTTTTAAATGTATGTCAGATAATGTTTTGCCTATGTTTTCCTCTAGGAGGTTTATTGTATCTTGTCTTATGTTTAAGTCTTTAATCCATTTTGAGTTGATTTTTGTATATGGTGTAAGGGAGTGTTCTAGCTTCATTGTTTTACATGCTTTCCATTTTTTAAATTCTTCTTTAATTTCCTTCATCAATGGTTTATAGTTTTCTGTGTATAATTCTTTCACCTCCTTGGTTAGATTTATTCCCAGATATTTTATTACTTTGGGTGCTATTTTAAAGGGGATTGTTTCTTTACTTTCTTCTTCTGTTGACTTATCGTTAGTGTAAACAAATGCAACTGATTTTTAAACGTTAATTTTGTAACCTGCTACCTTGCTGAATTCTTCCATCAGCTCTAGTAGCTTTTGTGTGGACCTTTTAGGGTTTTCTATATATAGTAACATGTCATCAGCATATAATGACACTTTTACCTCTTCTTTTCCAATTTGGATCCCTTTTATTTTTCTCTTGCCTGACTGCTGTGGCTAGGACTTCCAGGACTATGTTGAATAGGAGTGGTGATAGTGGGCATCCTTGTCTTGTCCCAGATTTTAGTGGGAAGCTTTGAGTTTTCACCGTTGAGTACTATGCTGGCTGTAGGTTTGTCATATATAGCTTTTTTTACGTTGAGATATGTTCCCTGTATACCCACTTTGGCGAGAGTTTTTATCATAAATGTGTGTTGAATTTTATCAAATGCTTTTTCTGCATCGATTGAGATGATCATGTGGTTTTTGTCCTTTCTCTTGTTGATGTGATGTATTACACTGATTGATTTGCATATGTTGAACCAGCCTTGTGTCCCTGGGATGAACCCCACTTGGTCATGATGTATAATCTTTTTTATGTGTTGTTGGATTCTATTTGCAAAAATTTTGGTGAGGATTTTGGCGTCTATGTTCATCAGTGATATTGGCCTATAATTCTCTTTTTTTGTAGTGTCTTTGCCTGGTTTTGGTATCAGGGTGATGGTGGCTTCATAGAATGAGTTTGGGAGTATTCCCTCCTTTTCAATCATCTGGAAGAGTTTGAGAAGGACTGGTATGAGTCCTTCTTTGTATGTTTGGTAGAATTCCCCGGTGAAGCCGTCCGGTCCTGGACTTTTATTTGTAGGGAGGTTTTTAATTGCTATTTCTATTTCCTTTCTAGTGATCGGATTGTTCAAGTGTTCAGATTCTTCTTGATTCAGTTTTGGTGGACAGTATGTTTCCAGAAACTTGTCCATCTCCTCTAGGTTATCCAGTTTGGTTCCATATAGTTTTTCATAATATTCTCGTATGATATTCTGTATTTCTATTTTGTTTGTTGTAATTTCTCCATTTTCCTTTCTTATTTTGCTAATTTGTGCTCTCTCTTTTTTCTTCTTTGTGAGTTTGGCCAGAGGTTTGTCGATTTTATTTACTTTTTCAAAAAACCAGCTTTTGGTTTGGTTGATTTTTTCTATGGTCTTGTTAATCTCTATTGTATTTAATTCCTCTCTGATCTTTATTATTTCCTTCCTTCTGCTGCTTTTTGGGGCTTTTTGTTCTTCTTTTTCTAATTCATTCAGGTGGTGGGTTAAATTGTTTATTTGAGATTGTTCTTCTTTTTTGAGGAAGGCCTGTATCGCTATAAACTTCCCTCTTAGCACTGCCTTTGCTGTGTCCCATAGGTTTTGAGTGGTTGTGCTTTCATTATCATTTGTCTCAAGGTATTTTTTAATTTCAGCTTTGATTTCCTCATTGATCCATTGTTTTTTCAATAACATATTGTTTAATCTCCATGCTTTCCTTTTTTTCTCCTTTGTTTCTCTGTTGTTGATTTCCAGTTTCATGGCATTGTGGTCAGTAAAGATGCTTGAGATAATTTCTATCTTCTTAAAATTGTTGAGGTTTCTTTTGTGCCCAAGTAGATGATCGATCCTGGAAAATGTTCCATGTGCACTTGAAAAGAATGTATATCCTATTTTTATGGGGTGTAATGCTCTGAAAATATCCACCAAATCTAGTTTTTCTATTGTAGTATTTAATTTCTCTGTTGCCTTGTTTATTTTCTGTCTGGAAGATCTGTCTAGTGATATTAATGCAGTGTTAAAATCTCCAACTATGATTGTATTCCCATCAATATCCGCCTTTATCTCTGTTAGTAATTCTTGTATGTACTTAGGTGCTCCTATATTGGGTGCATATATATTAACGAGTGTAATATCCTCATCTTGTATCACTCCTTTAATCATTATAAAATGTCCTTCTTTATCTTTCTTTATGGCCTTTGTTTTAGTCTATTTTGTCTGAAATCAGTACTGCAACACCTGCTTTTTTGGCTTTTCCATTTGCATGGAATATCCTTTTCCATCCTTTCACTCTCAATCTATATGTGTCCTTCTCCCTAAAGTGGGTCTCTTGTATGCAGCATATTGAAGGTTCTTGCTTTATTATCCAGTCTGCCACTCTGTGTCTTTTGACTGGAGCATTTAGTCCATTAACATTTACAGTAATTAATGATAGATGTGTGTTTATTGCCATTTTGAACTTATCTTTGCAGTTGAATTGGTATATCCTCTTTGTTCCTTTCTTCTTCCTTTTGTGGTTTGGTAATTTTCCTTTGTATTATCATGGATTTTATTTAATTTTTGTGACTCCTTTGTAAATTTTTGGCTTGTGGTTACCCTTTTTTGTAAATCTGTCAACCCATTACTATAACTGTTTTTATTAAACTGATAGTAACGTGATCTCAAACCCATCCTACTTTTAAAAAAATTTTAAAAAGAAAGAAAAAAAAATTCTATATTTCCCTGCCTCCCTCTCCCACTCTCAGTGATTTGTATGTCTTCTTTTATAATTTCATGTTTACTTTATTTGTAATTCATGAGTTATCACCTTTCCAGTTGTGTGTTTCTCATTTCTGTAGCATCCTGCTGCTTTTCTATTTAGAATAGCCCTTTCAATATTTCTTTTAGCATGGGTTTAGTGTTGCTAAACTCCTGCAGCTTTTTTTTGTCTGTGAAACTCTTTATTTCTCCTTCTGTCCTCAAGGATAGCCTTGCTGGATAAAGGATCCTAGGCTGCATCTTTTTTTCATTCAGGGCTTTGAATATATCTTGCCGCTCCCTTCTGGCCTGTAGTGTTTGTGTAGAGAAATCAGCTGAGAGCCTTATGGGGGTTCCCTTGTAACTTACTCTTTGCTTTTCTCTTGCTGCCTTTAGAATCATTTCTTTATCCTTGACTCTGGCCATCTTGATTATGATATGTCTTGGTGTGGGTCTATTTGGGTTCTTCCTGTTTGGGACCCTCTGAGCTTCCTGTACTTGGATATCTGATTCCTTCTTTAAGTTTGGGAAGTTTTCAGTCATGATTTCTTCAAAAACCTTTTCAATCCCCTTTGATCTTTCTTCTCCTTCTGGGACCCCTATTATGCGAAGATTGGGACGCTTTATATTATCCCATAGGTCCCTTATGCTATTTTCATTATTTTTTATTTGCTTCTCTTGTAGTTGTTCTGAATGGGTGCTTTCTATTGCCCTGTCTTCTAGATCACTAATTCGTTCCTCTGCATTATCTAGTCGGCTTTGCACAGCTATTAGATCATTCCTCATCTCTGTCAATGAGTTTACCCGTTCTACTTGGCTCTTCTTTATAGCTTCAATTTCATTTTTGACATATTTTATATCTCTAAACACTATCTGTTTTAATTCCTTCAGCAATTCGATCACTCCTTTTTTGAAATCTTGATCTAGTAGGCTATTGATGTCTATTTCGTTGATCTTTCTTTCAGGGGATTTCTCTTGTTCTTTTAATTGGGAAAGGTTTTTCTGCTTCTTCATCTTGCTCATACCTCTTTGGCACTGTGGTTTATGGAGTATCAGTTGTTTATTTTGGTCCTTAAGGATTTTATCTATCTGATGCCTATTTAGGAATAGAACTTAGGAAAAAAAGAAAAAAACATAAGAGAGAGAGAGAAAGAATTTTAAAAGAAGGGAGAAAGAGGGTTTGAAAACAGTGTATAATGAATAATAGAAGAGTGAGTTGAAGCAGAGTATTAATCGGGTTGAGACGTCCTTTTAAAACCTTTACAAAAAAAGGGAGGGGGGGGGAGATGAATAGATGTATTTGAAACCTGTGTCTAATCAATAGCAGGACATCAAAACCCAAGAGAAATAGAAATGAATTAAGAAGTAAAGATTAAGAGAGTAATAGAAAATAGAACAGGTAAAAACAGATTTAAAAAAAAGGGGGGGGGGGTCGGTTTGTCGGTGTTCTCCTGGAGTCTGTGTGCTTTTAATGTGAAGTCTTTCTGTCTTCGTCCTGTTTTGGAAGCTCAGCTTGCTGTTTTCAGAGGCCCTCCGTTGGCGCCCTCTTCTGTGCTGCTCCCAGCACCTGCCGGCAAGCCGATCGCGCCTCCTCCTAACACTGGGTCAGGTGCAGCGCTCCTCTGCTGTGGGCGGGCGGGTCGCTGCCCCTCCGGATGCCGCAGTCAGATGTTGCAGACTGGCCAGGTAGGAGGGCGGGTCGTGCCCCCTCCCAGCACCTCGGTCAGGGGCTGTGTTCCTGCCCGAAAGGCGGGGGGGCCGCTCTTGCTCTACCTGCACCGCCGGTAGTTCCGCTCTCTGTGCGGCTGCGCGCTCCGCCCTGGTCGGCGCTCCAAGGGTGGGCTCAGGGAAGACCGAGGGACAGCCCTGTCCCTGCTCCGAGCCAAAACCCAGCTCCTTGTTTGTCTTTGTGGAGCAAGTTCTCTGAGGGACCAGGATGGAAGGATCCTATCTGCCCCGGGCTGCAGGCCAGTCTCAGTCTGGCCTTTGGGGCTGCTAAGCCCTTCGGTGCGGATGCAGGTTTCGCCCCCGCCCCCGCCTGAGTGCTCAGCGAGGAGGATATGGCCGCTGTGCCTGAGCCCCGCCTCTCTTCCCCCAAAAACTTTCCGCGGGTTTTCAGAGATGGGGGTGTGCACCCTTCCCCCGAGAGCACATCAACCTTGCTGTTTTGTGGAGGGCCCAGGTTGTTCTGCCCTGTGCACCCACAGCCACGGCGCGCAGCCCCTTGCGTTCCCCCGGGGCTGCCTCCGTGCAGCCACTTCTGTCCTCCGCCTGGCTTGTGCAGCCTGGCCCTGCCAGCTGCTGCCGGCCGCGTCTCAGGCTGGGTGTCGGAGGAACGCTCTGTGCCCGTTTAACTTAGTTGTGTTAGTCAAGGGCTGCTCTGTACAGATCCGAGCCTCGGAGGCCTCAGTCCCGCTGGCCTCTCAGTTGGAGAGGGGAGACCCAGCGAGCGAGCGCCAGTCCTTCTTTGCCGCTCCCTCCCCGCGGGACCCGTCCTGCGCTGCTTTGCCTTTTGTTCTCTTTTTTACATTTCTCCTACCAGATTTTTGGCATCTTTAACTTTTGAAGAGGGCGATGTTCTGTCGGAGTTCCACAGGTGCTCTGGTTGGCTGAGTGGGTCTGTAGATGTGGGTCTTGGTGTATTTGTGGGAGAGGGTGACCTGCGAGCATCCTTCTACTCCGCCATCTTCTCCGTCTTTGTAACTTGCATTTTTAAATACAATTTTTAATTAAAAATTGTAGTAAGTTTGTAAATTTTAAAATATAGAATACATTAAAAACTCCCCATTCAGCTTCATGTTCTTCTCATTTTGTTCCTCAGAATTAGGCGCCTTTAACATTTACATGCATGATTTTTGCCCATCTGTACTTCCATCTGTGCACTTTGAACCATATACATTTTACTCCATTAATGAAATTATATTGTACAGACTTCTGCAAATTGATTTTTACAGTAATAATAGCTTTCAGTACTAAGGTCTGATGTTTTCAGTTTTGAATTGAAGTTTTTTTGTTTGTTTTAAAGAGCAGATGGTTAAATCCATATTCTAAAATTAAAACCTTTCTCATTTCTTCTGTGTAAATGCAGTGAATTTTAAAGTTTAGAAGGAAATTATTAAGGCTAGTATAGCAATGCTGGCGAGATATAAAGCAAATAATCAGAATTGGAGTGTTCTCCCCTCCACCCCACGCCTCATTTACATTGGAGTAACTCTAAATTGATTATAAAATTTGAAACTTGTTTTCAGCAAATTGCCCTTGCATCAAAAGGTACCAGTTGTGCTAGTAAGTGGTAACTACTAAATGATAAATGATCTGGCCTATCCCATGAACCTTTAACTAGTACTTTACATGTAATTATTTCTATAAACAAGCTGTGAAAGCATATGGTCCACTGTATGGCAAGTGATCAGACAGTTTAGTTTGAGAGAAGAGTATCAAAAATAACTTTGTTTTTGTATTTGAAAAACAACAAAAGACATATCTTCTATTTTGAAGAGAATTTAGGAAGTATTATTTCTGACTTAGTAAATGTCTTCAAAGACTGTGATAATAGAAATAAACTTTTTATTTTTTTAACCAGATAATTTGCCTATGACATTTTTTTTTTCCTTTTCTTTGACTTAGAGGAGGAACATAAAGAATTCCCTAACATGGTGATTTGAATCTCTTTCAAATTATATTTTTAAACCACCAATCTTGATATTCTTTTTTTTCTACCTATTTACTTCTTCCCTATACAGAATCAGTCCTTTGTCTCTCTTGGTAATGATGTTGAGCTCCCTATGCCTCAGTACAAAAAGAAATTTTATAGATTGTCATGGTAGATATATAGCAACAGAGACCTAGTCCAGCCTGTTTTCTTTACAGAGGAGTAAACTGAGAACCAGAGGTTAAATGATGTATTTTCCCAAGATAGCCAACAAGGTAAGATTTTGATATGTTAATAGTTACACGGTTGTATAACTAACTCTTATCTTATTGAAGGTAGGTACATGTTTAATATGTAGACAATTTTTACCTCCCCAGTGTGATTAACCCCAGTATATATTAAATAGGTATGTTTTAATCAATAAATATGGGACATTTTATCAGAATTTTAAGTTTCAGTTCATTGCTTTATGCCTTGTTAAACTTGCTGCCTCTTGATAACTCATTAAAGCCTTCAGTTGTCACTGGCTTCCAGTTAGTTTAATTCTGCTTCCCAGAACTAAAATATTTGCTTTTTTTGTTAAAAAGGAGGATTTGAATTCTTTTTGACTTAGACACAATTAGAAGGTAAAAGACCAGATTAAGGGTAGAAGTATCACAGACACATTTGTGACTTGCTGAGGCTTTCTCACAGATTTAACAAGAAGAATTGTGAGAAAAAAATTCTTACACCTAACAGCAAAAACTTCCAAGGAGACCAAATTGTGAGTAAACCTATGAGAATCCTTAAAAATATTGTTTACATAAACTAAAATTAAACTCTAAAAATAACATCTAAAGACAGTATTAATTACATTTAAAATAAGGATTACTTGATACTGTTGTATCAGTCAGGAAGGTGAAACTACAGTTGCTATCTTAATAGAGAGCATTTTTTATGGGAAGTTGGTTAAATAGGTATCGGTGATGGTACAAAAGGGAACACTGAGAAGATAGCAGGAGATATCAATAGCAAGAATCATGTATCACTCCTAAGGGAACGAAGAGAAGAGGTTGGGATTATCAGGATACTTAGTATTTCAGTAGATTTATGGCTGAGACAGTAGTAATTAGCACAACCATTAGTTACCATTTTCGTATTTTTATATTAGAAACTTCTCATTTATCTTTCCTGAATACAAACTCAGTTACTAAACAAGGACCCCCAGGTCCTCCCCACCTTCTCTCCACCCCTAAGATAGATCAATGGCTTTCAGACTTCTTATCCCTTATTTACCCCCTATCTTCCTCCTTTCCTTCCTGTTCCTCCCTTTTTCCCTTTCTTGCTCCATTTCCTTTCCTTGTTTGGTTGGGTGAGTGGGTGAACTGAGATCCTTTTACTGTCCTGCCGCATATGCAGAGGTAGTTTGAAAACCACTAGTTTAGATGATTATATCATAAGATTCAATAAATTGAAAGGCTGTTTGGAAAGCATTGAAGACAAATGTGAGCTAGCTTTCTGGACCAGGGTAGAAACTTTTTTCTGTAAAGGTCCGTTGGGTAAATATTTTCAGCTTTGTGTGCTTATAGTCTCTGTCAGAACTACTCAACTCTGTTGTAGTGTGAAACTAGCCATGGACAGTACATAAATGAATAGGTGTGTCTTTGTTGCAGCAAACTTTGTTTACAGAAATATGCAGTGAGGCCAATTTGGCCAAAGGACTGTAGTTTGCCATTTCCCGGCCCAGACTGCCAAAGCTTGTTGTATAGAATAGTGGTCTCCCAAATGGGGTGCAAACACTTTTGATTGCACTTTAGCATATATGTGTATATATCCTAGTTTATTTAAAAACTAAATAGACATACTGCCATACTAATCTATTATGTCTTTATTTTTCAGAGTAGCATACTTTGCATTGTATAGATTAGAAGTAACCTACTTAATAATCCTTGTGTCCTTGGACATTTAAGTTGTTTTAATTTATAATTGAAATTATGGATATTCTTATACATGAATATTGTACACATGTACATATATGTATATACATGCATGTATTTATTTAAATTTATGTATGTGTATACATATATAAATAAATGTTATTGTATGTAAATATCTTCTTTGTATATATTTCTTATACAGTTGACCCTTGAACAATGAGAGGGGTTAGGGGCACTGACCCTTTGCACAGTCAAAAGTCTGCATATAATTTATAGTCAATACTTCATATACCTGGTTCCTCTGTATCTGTGGTTCCATGTCTACAGATTGAATGAAATATAGATTGTGTAGTACTGTAGTATTTACTGTTGAAAAAAATCCACATTTAAGTGGACCCGTGCAGTTCAAACCTGTGTTGTTGAAAGGTCAACTGTGTTTTGTAAATTCCTAGAAGTGAACTTGCTTTGTCAAAGGGTATGAATTTTTTTGACGTTAATGCACATTGCCATTTTGCATCATGGGAAGGTAGTACAGATGCCACCTCCACCTCCCACCACTAGCAGTGAGTAAATGCCCACTTTTTATAATACCAAAAATATTACTGCTCTAGTCAAAAGATTTACCGATTGAATTAATGGAATAATTAGAATTACAACAAATATAGTACAGTATAATGCTTCTTATTTTGGTGGATGACAGGAAATTAACTTTGTCATTTCTGAACATAATACCCTTTCCATAGGAAAATTTAATTGACGATATTACCTGATTACTAGTGAAAGGAATGAGTACTGACAGATATGATGAAAGAATAGCTGAGCACCCAGGAAGTAAGTAAGCCAGTGTGTCAGTGAAGCAGTTTCAAGCTCTCTTATTTTTGCATTGTAATAAAGGATAGACAGGTCTTTAGACATTTGTTGATTGATCCGTTATCCCAAGAGGCTGATATCACTTTTAGAACTTCATTTATATTAAAATTATTATTAATAATAACAATTAAAATAATAATAATAATTATTATTATTAAGGATAAACTGTGAACCTGGATGGCTTAAGCTTCTTATATTCTGAAGTTAATGGGGAAAACCCTCTTTTTAGATCGTATCGCATAATTTTTCCAACATAGTATATCAATGCTGGTGTCATTATTGATAAAATCCCTGAGAAAATTATTAAGTTGGCACCACCTAAAACACCAGGTGATTATGATTTGTCAAATTGTCATCAGATGAAAGCAATTTAAGACCTAAAATACGAAATCTACTGGGGTTTTAAGCTTATTTTTGTGCTTTCTAATTCAATTTTATAAATTTCAGATTTCTAAATCTAGTATATAGAGTTTTAGGACTATGCTATTTTTATATATTAAAGAATCTGTGCTGTCAGAGTTGAAGGAGGTTTAAGTTCCTGGTTGGAATGGAAAATACTGTGTAGGAATTAATATGCCCAATCAAGGTTAATTCTGAAGCTTTTAATTTGATACAATTTTAAACTTACAAATAAGTTGCAGGAAGAGTAAAAAGAACTCTCACATACCCTCTATCACATACCATTTATCCACTTTCATCAATTGTTTACATTTTGCCCCATTTACTTTATCAAATTCTGTCTCTGAACACGCACACATTTTTTTTTCTGAATCATTTAAGATCAAGGGACAGACATCAGTCTTTTAAGGCCTAAATATTTTATGTATATTTCATTAAGAAATTTTTTTACATGGTCACAGTATAGTAACCAAAATCAAGAAATTTATTGTTGGTAGAAAATTATTATCTAACCAACAGTCCATATTCCCAGTTATGTCATACATTTTCATATTTACACATCTATACCCCTCCCTTCCATCTAGGATCCAATCTAGGGTTAAACATTGATAGTTATTTGTCATGTCCGTTTTCATGTGGGATAGTTTCTCAGCTTTTCTTTGTCTTTCATGACCTTGACATTTTGAAAGCTATATAGGCCAGTTGTTTTATATCATGTCCCTCAATTTAGGTTTGTTTAATGTTTCCTAATGATTAGATTCAGGTTGTGCTGGGTGTTTGTTTGTTTGTTTGTTTGTTTGCCAGAAATACCACAGAAGTGATGTTTCCTTCTCAGCATATCATATTAGGAATCACAGGATGTTGGTTCATTCCATGATTAGTGAAACAATAATCATTTGGTTATTGTTCAATTGAAATTTGACTTGGCAACATAGATAAACAGAACTTTTATAGTGGTACAGTTCTAAGGTCTGCATCCTTGTCTGAATTAATTACATGGTATATTTTGTCTGTGTATATTGCCTATTTCCCATTGGGAACAAAACAAAATGGACTTGTTCGTTTACTATTGTTGAAGAAATTAAGTGAATAAATTGAATAAAACATATTTTCATTTCATTATTTTTATATCAGTTTTAGGGAGTTTTATTTCTGCTTGATTTGTTTGAAATTATTCATAATTTGTGTATAAACTATCTTGTTAGATGATACTGTAACTTACCTAAAGAGTTGTTATGATACAGAAATTTATTTTTTTTTAGTTCTTTCAAGAGTTTTAACACTTTTTTCTCCTTCTCATGAAGTGTTGATCCCTATTCGTATTTTACCCCTGTCGTTTCTAGCCCTCTTCCGTATCAAATCTGGAATACTCCATTACTGTATACTCTTCTTAGATAAAGTTTGTTATGAATGAAACAAATACCAAAGTGTGATATTACATAAATACATGGTTTCAAGAATTTTATTTTAAGGTGAAAAGGACTGTCACAAGTCCTTCAGAGAAACCATTCCTGAAAGATCAGAAAAGATTAAAATGTATTCTTTTAAAGTCCTTGACATAAGAGCATTCCAGCCTCCTTTAGGAACCTATCTGAGTACTTAACAGACACACCTTAGAAATGTTTTCTTGTACTTGACCTAAATCTGCTTTCCTGTTTCTTCTTCTATCCTAATTTTTTTGTCAGTAGTAGAGATGAATAACTAGTTACTAGTCTTTGTATAAAAATGGCTTCAAAGTTACTAAGGCCCATATCCTGAATAAATTACTTGCATTTTCTAGTTCTGTAGTCACATATATGACTAACCTGTGGCCACTGTTTAGTTAGAAATCCAGAATTGGATGAGATCCATGGACTTCATATGTATTAACCTCAACTTTTATGTTTTTAAATTCACAGTATACTGCATTGCTTTTAATCAAAGCAAAAAACCAATAATGCATTACTTCTTTTGAGTGGGAATATTATTGAGATATGCTGACAATATTGGAGGTTTTTTTTATAATAAGTTGGGCTATGAAAAAAGTTTAAAAATCAATACTTTTATATGTTATAACTTAATATTTCACTTTGCATTTCGTAAATTATTCAAGGGTCTAGTATTTTATCGCACTTTTAATAAAGAGTTAATTGCTGGTAACTTTTCAAGCACATATAAAGCTCTGAGTAAAAGAACAAAGAAAACTGAAAAATAGTAAAACAACACAGACAGATTAAAACAGGACTGTATGAGTGAGATTGTTTTTTGCCCATTGGCTAAAATGTCATTTGTTGTTACTTTCTTTCCCTTTTGATGTTTTTAAATTTTAGCACTGATGGTTTACCTCTTTATGAATAGAAAGATGATTGAGAACAACCATCTATATGTTTTCATTTATTATAGTTTGGCTTTGTGCAATTTTACCAACATATGTTTTACTAAATTCTTAAAATATTTTAGTTTAAAATCTACAGTAGATGTATATGTTTTATGTTTACTTCTGAAAGTTATGTATGTGTGTTTATGTATGTGTTTATATATATATTTAAAAACTAGAAATAGATTAGAGAAATAAAATTATAACTGATTCACATCTTAACATTCAGTTCAAGTACATGAAGGTTAATACATTTTGTCATACCGTGCAAAGTATTCCCATATCTTTTGACAATTGATTTCTTTTTTTTTTTCACCAGTTCCATTTTACAAAAATACATACTGTCTGGGATATAAGAAAAGCATGTTCCTTAAGAGCAGATGTTTAAAATGAAACTGTTGACTACAAACCTTCAGTAAAAATATATATATATATAGAAGCCTTGGGTTTCTGTGTCCAAGGATGGTGCTCTGAAGACACATTTAGAAGTGAATTATGACTTATGTTTAAAGGCCTGCCCAATATCCTGAGTTAGTATTCAACTTTAAGAATGAAGTCATGTTTCAGCCTATATGAGAGGAACAAGGCACACATTTTAGATAATTTTACATGGCTCAGACATGTTAGCAATCACTGAATTAAGTATCATGATACAGCTTGGTTAAATGATCCACTGATAAGTAATCAACACTCTACATGAGAATCTGGGTTCAGTAACTCATGGCTCTTTACATAAATTAGCTTATATGGCAAATTTTTGCTGCCAATGGAGACATTTAAAATGTTTTAGTTGTTCTTGGTGTGGTGTTGCATGAGGTTTTGAGCTGTGACCTCAGTTATTAGAAAAATAATATACTTGACTACTTTAAAGGCTAACAGTGTTGATTAAGTAGAGTGATTGAATGACTAATAAAAAACAGAAACAGAATTCAACTGATAAGACTGTGGCCTTCCCATTCTTTTTCTTCTAGCCAAGTTATTATGACCTGAGAAAGAGACACTTATTGATCCTTGCAAGTGAAAAGGAAAAGATACAAAATCTGATTCAGCATTTCCTTATCTTAATAACTTCTACTGTGACTTTATCATCTTTAGAGAAGACCCAGATATTCCACCAAAGTTTTTTCTTATCAATGGGTCCAGCCTTCTATGTTGTCCTCAGGTTAACTAAGCTTATTAGGAAGCTGTCAGTTTGGTGTCTTTGCAACTACCCTTGATTGTTTTCTAGTGACCAGAGTTATCTTGGTAATAATGGATCTGAAGTGATGACCAAGATTTGAGAAATTGTTATAAGATTTAAGAAAACTGTTTGGGATCCACAGAATTAGTGAAATAATTCTTGATTATCTGAATTTAATACAGGAACTAGTGTTGTATCATAGTGAAAGGGAAAAAGTTTCTTATTTTATATTTAAGAGTATTTTAATTGAATCTTAAAGCATGTAAGTTTCTGCAGACCTTTAATTTTGGCATTCTTTTTATAATAAATGCTTTGTGTTTAGAAAAATCAATATTAAAATTTAGCTTCAAAGAATTCATGAAGAGAAACATAATTAAATCTTGATATATTATATACAAAACACAAATCCCTAATCATTTCTTTTTATGCAAATGAGTTTGATTTAGACATAATTCCCCAACATCACCATGAATTTCCATCTGTGTAACCCTGATGTTCTTAAGCAGTCTGCCGTTACCTCATGCTTTGGGCTATATTCACTCTGCATGTATGGAAACTGTGACTATCTTAACACTTTAGATGATGATATGAATAACAATTGTTTGTTGATTTTATTCTCTATCTCCCTGGATAACCTGCTGTCTGCAAAGGCTGAGTAAGTGGCAGATAGCTTTTGTCATCCCTTATCCAAGCTGTACACTTGTAAGGAAGAGCAGGGATAATCGCCTCAATCTAATTAGGGGTTAAAAGAGGCCATGACTGTGATGTGGCAGTGAGACACCTTACTGTAGCAATCCTGTTTGCATTAGAAAAATAAGGTTGTCATATTGATTATTCAAATTGGCTTATATTGGCCAAGGCTCAGTGGCTTGTATTGCAGCTGAAGCAGTTGAAGATTCCAGCTATTCACAGAAGACCTATGCTGTAGCATATATTATATTGTGGCTTGTTTGCTAATTTGGGGTTTTAAGAATGAAGACAGAGTTTAATCAGGCGATTTAAAGGTTAAACTGACCATCAGCAACTGAAGTTTAGCTTCCATGTGTGCAGTGATTATGCAAATATTGAATGAGTGAAGATTCAGTGGCATTTACATCTCTGAACTGAAGATATGATATAGCAATATAAAAGCATTATTTAGAACCATGTTAGTCTTTTGATGATAGATATTTTGATGGTAACTGATATGAGTTAAAATGATGTAGATTCTAAGTGGAGGCTGTTTGCCTTACTGTCTTGCTTCCTATTTACCTCCTCGCTTCTCTTCAACCTTTTCTCTTTTTCTTTACTTGAATTTTCTGAACTTGGGTATGTTCTTGAAACAGGAATAGTAGAGTGGTGAGTAAAAACATGTGTGAAAATTTCCTGTACAAAACTTTAATCTCTCTTTCTCAAATATCCCAATCAATGGTAGCAGTCCAGCTAAGTTGCTATGCATGGATGGCCTGTATTTTGATATACATATCAAAAGCCTGTAGATAGTGGATACTTTTTATGAAACTTCCATTATAGAAACAGTTTTCAAAATGAGGAGTTAGTATAATGGTCTCCTCGAGCAGCAGTCAGTTATTTTTCTTTTGCTTTGTGCTTTATCCTTTTTGAGTTATCACCATGATTCATGGAGTTTTTATTTAACATGTTTCAGTGGTTTTTGTTGGGTTGTTTTTTGTGACTCAAACTGTAGCAAGTTTGATCAGTGGGAATCTACTTCAGATAGGCTCCTGTGTCCTATACATGACTCCATTAGTTTAAAAATGATTCTTTACATTCTGTCCCAATCTTTTTTTTTTTTTTTTCTTTTCATCCTAGACCTTGGAATCAGCCACTTATCCAAGTAACCATGGCTCCCTTTAGTCAGAAATGGTATTTAGAAATCAAAATATGATGCTGGTAGTGTTACTAGGGATGTCATTTCTTTAGTTAAAAAACATGCTGTGTTTTTTTCGAACTAAGATGTGGTCAATTGTAATTTTATATACTACTAAGAAATGAAAAATTGCGATTTTAAAACACCATCTAATGTAAAATGCATCCTCATTACAGCTATGTTAACATGGGGTACAAAACTGTGCATCTTAGAATCAATGAAATATGGTGTACTGAATCATGAATTCATATTAATATTTTAAAATAAAATTTAATGTTACAGAATTTTTACATAAGGTTTAATTTATATATTTTTTCTTTTTCAGTGAATATATTTCTGGTAACATTAGCATAATTATTTGCTTTATTATATGATGTGCATGAAATGGTTTTAAAATAATGTTCTTGATTTTATAAAAATCATTTAAAAAGTATAAATAGAACTTTATCATCAAATCCATCAGTGAGTTAAAAAAATAAAGTAGGAGTTAAATGTGGCTTATTCCAGGAATACAAAGATGGTTCAATTTTGTAAAATTTGTTAGTTTAATTAGCTATAGTAATAGGTCAAAAGAGTTTAGTGATGTCTACCCTTCTCTGTCTCTTTTATTTTTGATAATATAATTTAATATTTAAGATCCAGACTATTGTTATTACATGATTTTTTAAAAATATAAGGTAAATTTTTCTTGAGGTGTAATTTTTATACAATAAAATATACATCTCTTATATATAGAATTCAGTAAATAAAAGCATTCACTCATGTAACCTACCCTTCGTTCTTTTAAAAAATTTTCTTGTACTTCTCAGTCCCTGGCCTTCTCTCTCCAGATGCAACCAGTGTTTCAATTTCATTTGCAATAGATTAGTTCTTGAATGTTACATAAATGGAATTGTATAGTATGTACTCTTTTGTATCTGACTTCTTTTGCTCAGTATGTTTTTGGGATTTATTCACGTTGTTACATGTATTAGTAGTTTGTTCCTTTTATTGCTGACTAGTATTCCATTTTATGAATGTACCACAATTCATTCTATTGAAGGATATTTGGGTTTTTTTTTTTTTTTTTTTTTTTTTTTACTTCAGAGCTGTTATGAATAAAGCTGCCATGGACTTTCTTGTAAAAATCTTTGTGGAACACATGTTTTCATCTCTTTTTGGGTAAATACCAAACTGAGTTTTTGTATTTTGAGAGTACAGCAACAATGAACATTTGTGTACATGTTTCTAAAGGGACAAATGTTTTCATTTCTTTGGAGTAAATAGCTAGCAATGGAATAGGTGGATTGTGTGATAGGTGTATGTTTAACTGCAAAATGGTTTTGCACGGTTGTTCTCTTAGTTTACATTTCCACAAACAATGTATATTCCAGCAAGAAGTTTCAGTTTTTACACATCTTTGCCAACACAGACTGTTATCAGACCTTTGAATTCCAGCTATTTGAATGGATTTAAAGTAGTATCTTATTGTGAATTTTAACTAGCATTTTTCTGATGACTAATGATGTTAAATACTTTTTTATATGCTTATTGGCCATTTGTATATTTTCTCTTGTAAAATATTTGAACCTTTTATCTATTTTTCAAAAAAGATCATTAATCCTTTTGTTATTGAATCATTAGAATTTCTTATATATTCTAGGTTTAATTCCTGTGTCAGATGTATATTGTGAATATTGCTCCCAGTCTATGGCTTGTCTATTTATTTCTTAACAGTGTTTAGGATGAGTAATTTTTGTAATTTGAATTCCTATATGCTAATTTTTTTCTTGTTAGTAGCTTGATTGTAATTGCACTGAATCTATAGATATGTTTGGTGGGAATTCGCATCTATGAGATACTGTATTTACCATCCATGGACATAACATACTTCTTCATTTATTTAGGACATAAAAACTTCTCAGTAGAAAAACAATTGTTTTCTTCTGTAAAGGTGTGGCAAATGTTTTGCTGAATTTATGCCTATCTACCTTATGTATTTATTATATTTATTCCTAGTATCTTTTGTCCTATTTGGGATTTGAATGGGAATTTAATATTTTTCCATTGAGTATAACTTTACTCTTATTTTTTTGTACATAACATTTCCTGTTTAACAAGGTTTCCTTCTGTTCCTAGTTGGATAAAATTTTTTAGAAATCATTTATTTACATACTTTATTTTTATCAACCTTTTTACATCAATTGAAATTATTTTATAGTTTTTCTCTTTTAATCTGGGAGTGTGGTAAATAAGATGAACTGATTTTCCATTGTTAATCTGTCCTTGCATTCCTTAGGTGAATTTAACTTACTCAATTTATTGTCTTTTTCTATATGTTACTAGGTTTGGTTTGCTTGTTTGTTTATTAGTATTTTTATCTTTGTTCCTGAATGAGATTTGCCTGTAATTTTTCTTGCCCCCATATTAGTATCAAAGTTATACTAGTCTTGTAAAATGTAATGGGGAACTCTGGCAGGGAATATTGGTAGTGGGGGAGGCTGTGTATGTGTGGGCGCAGGAGGTATGTGGGAAATCTTTGTGCCTTTCATTCAATTTTGTTGTGAACCTAAAACTACTCTAAAATTAAGTCAATTAAAAAACGTAATGTTGAATAGCTCTTCATTTTTTTTTCTTGAGAAAAGTTTGTGTAGGATTGAAATTCTATATTCCTTGAATTATATATCCTTGAATATGTAGAACTAGCCTATAATAAAATTTAGGCCTAGTGTTTCCATTGTGAGGGGTTTTTAACTACTTATTCAGGTTTCTTTTGATGATTATAGGACTATGAAGGCTTTCTACCTCATCTTAAATCAATTTCTTACTGTAAGATTTCATTACAGAAATGTGTCTGTCAGACAAATTTGTTTTGAATTTACAAACTTATTGGCATGATATTCTCATTAATTTTAAATCTCCGCAGCATTGGTAGGTAGCTCTATCCCCCTCACTCTTTTAAATATTAGTACTGTTTATTGTCCCCTGTTCACATCTCATTTCCTTTTTATGTATTCTTTATGAAAGGGTAACAGAATGACAAGCATCTGTGTCGTTTTTGAAGTTGACATTTTGTGCTAGATTATGCAGAGCTCATTTGTCTAGAATTTCTCTTCCTTCTCTCCAACTCTAAATCTCATTCTCTTTTATATATGCCACACCGGATACTGCGTAATTCTTTTGACAGTGCTCAAGTCATTGTTCCTTATGGAATATGTAGTTTTAAAATTAGAAAGTATATTTCTTTTGTTATAGTAATAAGCAGTGTATGTTGTGCAGCATTTAGTTTCTTTCCTTATTTGATTGGTTTTAGTATCACCTTCGATGAAGAGTGGGAAGTGAATAAGGAAGATTTCTTTCTATTTAGACTTTACTGAGTACTCTACTTGATAGAGGATTTAAGTAAAAAGTAAAAATGCTAAAAGAATTACTGCTTTAAGGACAAGAACTCTTGGATTGTGTTCTCATCTTATAGATCTAGTTGCTATTGACTTTACTGAGTACTCTACTTGATAGAGGATTTAAGTAAAAAGTAAAAATGCTAAAAGAATTACTGCTTTAAGGACAAGAACTCTTGGATTGTGTTCTCATCTTATAGATCTAGTTGCTACTGACTTTATTTCTTGATCATTGTCATTTTACAGAAGGTACCAAATTTGATAATTAAAAGTTTATTAGGCTTTCGTTTATCACTGTTGAACTGGCACATTTAGGCCTATTTAGAAATATATGATGGAATTTTTAGGATCGTAGTGGCTGGGGAGCAAAAATAGGGGTACTCTGTCTTAACAGTGTACAAGATAGCCCATTCAACAAACAAATTTGGCCATCAAAAATGCCAATGATAAGTCTTTGAGAAAAATCAAGAGAGTAAACTACTTTTGTTAATATTGCAGATCTCAGAATGCTAGAAGAATAATTGAAAACCAATGTGGTATACACTCATACAACCACCATCACATCAAGGTAGTGAATATTTCCATCACCCACAAACATTTCTCCTTGCCCCTCTGTAGTCCATCTTCCACTCCACTACAGATCCAGGCAACTTATAATGTGTTTTCTGCCACTGTAAATTAGTTTATATTTTCTAGAATTTTATATAAATGAAATACACAGTATGTACTCTTTTGTTTCTGGCTTTTCTTCTCTCAGCATTATGATTTTGTGATTTATCTATGATGTTGGATATATTAGCAGTTAGTTCCTTTTGGATGATGAGTAATATTCTATTATATAAATCTGTCACATTTTGTTTTCACAATCTGTTGATAGATATTTGAGTTGTTTCCCATTTTTGGCTATTACTAAAGCTGTTATGAGCATTCATATAAAGTTCTTTAAGTAGATATATGTTCTCTTTACCTGGAAAGTGAAAGTCTGGCTTGTTTGGAAGATTGAGATTTAACTTTTTCAAAATCTGCCAAACAGTTTTCTAAAGGGGTTTTATCATCTTACATTTACAAGACTGGTGTATGAGATTTCAAGTTTTTCCAGAGCCTTATCAACAGTTGATATTGTTCTTTTAAATTTTGCCCATTCTAATGGATTTGCATGTGTATCCTGCTATGTTTTAATTTTTATTTCTCTGATGTTAGATAATGTTGAGCATCTTTTCTTTGTTCAAAGTTATGCAGTTTGGAGGGGGATGGTGTAGCTGAAGTGGTAGAATGCATGCTTAGCATGTACGAGGTCTTGGGTTCAATCCCCAGTAACTCCTCTAAAAAATAAGTAAACATAATTATGTTCCCCCCTGAAAAATAGATAAAGTATGCAATTTAATATGTTTGGGTTTGTGTATGTACCTGTGACTCTATCATAACAGTCAAGATAGTGAATCTGTCCTTCATCACTGAAGGCTTCCTCATGATCCTTTGTAATCAGTCCCTTCTTCCCCCTCTACTTGTCCTTCCTCCTACTTTTACTGTCACTTTAGTTTGCATTTTCTCAAGCTTTTTATAAATGTTGTCATACAGTGTATATTCGTTTTGTCTGGCTCCTTAATTGTTCTGAGATTCATCTGTGTTGTTTCATGTGTCATTTTTTCTTTAGTGCTGAATAGTATTTGATTGTATGTCTGTGAAACAATTTGTTTTCTCTGTCATCTCTTGGATATTTAGGTTGTTTCCAGTTTTTGGCTATTATAAAACAAGCTGCTATGAAAATTCATGTACAAGTCTTTTTCTGGACATATACTTTGATTTCTTTTGGCAGTAGAATGGCTGGATCATATGGTAGGTTTATGCTTACGCTTTTAAGAAATTGACAAACTTTTTTCCAAAGTGATTGTACATTATACAATCTGCCAGCAGTGCATGAATGTTCCAGTTACTCCACATCCTCATCAAAACTAGGTATGTGGTTAGTCTTTAATTTTAGACGTTCCAATAGATATGTAGTGGTACCTCACTGTGGTTTTAATTTACATTTCCCTGATAATTAATCGAGTTGACAATTTTTCTTGTTCTTATTGGCCACCTCTATGAATTTCTTGTTGAAATATCTGTTCCCATCTTTTGCTCGTTTTCTGTATGTGGTTATTTCCTTATTAAGTTTGGAGAGTTCTTTGTATGTTCTAGATTCAGGTACTCTCTTAGATGTTTGCTATAGCTTTTCTTTCATTTACTAGGAGTGCCTTTTGAAGGATAGAAGTTTTTAATTTTGACGAAGTTCAGTTTATTCATTTGTTCTTTTATAGATCATGCTTTTGATATTGATCTAAGAAATATTTGCTTTTATAGATCATGTTTTTGGTATTGCTTTAAGAAATCTTTGCCTAACCAAAGGACACAAAAGTTTTCTTCTGTTTTCTTCTACCAGTTTTATAGCTTTAGGCTTTACATTTAGGTCTGTGATCTATTTTGAGATAAAGTTTGAATACAGTATGAGTTATGGATTGAAGTTCATTTTTTCTTTTCATTTTGCTTTTTGCGTATTGAAAATTCAGTATTTCCAGCATCCCTTTCTGATGGGACTATCTTTTCTTTATTGAATTATCTTTGTATTTTTGTAATAAAATCAGTTGCCCACAAATGTATAGCTCTGTTTCTGGACATTCTATTGTGTCCACCGAAATACTTGTTCATCCTGATGCCAGTACCACACTGTTTTGATTATTGTAGCATTATAATACTTTGCATGTAGTTACATCATGTAGTCACAGCCTTCTAACTTCATTCCCTTTTCAAACGTGTTTTTGCTATCTTAGGTCCTTAGTATTACTGTATGAATTTTGTAATCATCTTCTCAATTTCTACAAAGTGCAGTATTTGTATTGTTTTACTTTTTCTTATTGAAGTATAGTCGATTTACACTGTTGTGTTAATTTGAGCATAGTGATTCAGATATATATGCTATATATATATTCTTTTTCATTATAGGCTATTACAAGAATATAGTTGAATATATTGAATATAGTTCCCTGTGCTATAGAGAAGAAACTTACTGTTTCTGTTTCTGAGCTGTTTTATATATAGTAGTTAGTATCTGCAAATCCCAAACTCCCAGTTTATCCCTCTCCAGCCCTTCCCACCATGGTAACCATAAGTTTGTTTTGTGTCTGTGAGTCTGTCTCTGTTCTGTAAATAAATTCATTTGTATCCTTTTTTTTATATTCCACATATAAGTGATACCATATGTTATTTTTCTTTCTCTTTCTGGCTTGCTTCACTTGGTATGATGATCTGATGATCTCCAGGTCCATCTGTGTTGCTGCAAATGGCATTATTTCATTCTTTTTTATGGCTCAGTAGTATTATGTACTACTGTCTGTCTGTCTGTCTGTCTGTCTATCTATCTATATCTATCTACCTATCTATCTATCTATCCATCCATCCATCCATCCATCTACACATACCACAATTTCTTTATCTAGTCACCTGTTGATGGGTATTTACTTTGCTTCCACATCTTGACTGTTGTAAATAGTGCTGCTGTGAACATTGGAGTGTATGTAACTTTTTAAATTAGAATTTCCTCCAGATACATGCCCAGGAGTGGGATTGCTGGTAAGTCTATTTTTATTTTTTTAAGGAATCTTCGTACTGTTTTCCATAATGGCTACACCAAACTACATTCCCACCAACAGTGTAGGAGGGTTCCCTTTTCTCCACACTCTCTCCAACATTTATCATTTGTGGACTTTTTTAATGATGGCTATTCTGACTGGTGTGAGGTGATATCTCAATGTAGTTTTGATTTACATTTCTTTGATGATTAGCAATATTGAACATCTTTTCAAAATGCGTCTATTGGCTATTTGTATGTCTTTATTGGAGCAATGCTTTTTTAGGTCTTCTGCCTCTTTATTAATTGGGCTTTTTTGTTGTTGTTGTTTTTGTTGTTATTGAGTTGTATGAGCTGTTTGTGTATTCTGGAAATTAAGTCCTTGTCAGTTGCATGTTTGCAAATATTTTCTTTCATTGCATAGGTTGTCTTTTTAAAAGTTTTGTTTATAGTTTCTTTTGCTCTGCAAAAGCTTATATGTTTGATTAGGTCCCACTTGTTTATTTTTGCTTTATTTCTATTGCCTGGGTAGACTGCCCTAGCAGAACACTGCTAAGAAAATGTTTTGCCTATGTTTTCTTCTAGGAGGTTTATAGTGTCTTGTGTTATATTTAAGTCTTTAAGCTATTTTGAGTTTATTTTTGTGTATGATGTGAGGGAGTGTTCTAATTTCATTGGTATACATGTGGCTGTTCAGCTTCCCCAACACCAATTGCTGAAGAGACTATCTTTTTTCCATTGTATATTCTTGCCTCTTGTTGAAGATTAATTGACTGCAGGTGTGGGTTTATTTCTGCATATATTTTGATTGGGATTTACATTGAATCTATAGATCAACTTGGGGAGAATTAACATCTCGATAATATTGAGTCTTCTGACCTATTAACAAGATACATTTCTCCATTTATTGAGGTCTCAGGGGGTGTTTTGTAGCTTACAGTGTAGGCTTCTCTGATAGTTTTTTTTTTCATATTCTGAAATACTTCATATTTTTGATGATATTGCAAGTGTTACGCAAATATATTTTTCCAATTTCTGATTGTTTTTGGTATAGAGAAATAATAATTGAATTTTGTGTATTGATCTTATATTCTGCCACCTCATTAAACTTATCATTCTAGTTTTTATAGTTTTTTAATAGATATCTTTCAGATTTTCTGCATAGGTGATCATGTTGTCTGCAATAAAAAACAGTTTTACTTATTTCCAATGAAGATGTTTTTTATTTCTTTTTCTTGCCTGATTGCTCACGCTAGAGCCTCCATTACAGTGTTGAATAGAAGTGGCAAGATTGGACATTCTTGTTTTGTTTCTGATCTTAGTCAATAACATTCATTCTTTTTCACCGTTATATATGATGTTAGCTGGTAGATTTTGGTAAATGCCTTTTATAAGGTTACGGAAGTGCCTTTCTAGTCCTAGTTTGCTGATAATTTTTTTAGGGGTAAATGTTGGATTTTGTCAAGTGCTGTTTTTGTGATTACTGAGATGAATCATATTTTTTTCTTATCTAATTGTTAATATGGTGAATTACAGTATTGATTTTCAAATAGAAAACTTCACATAGTCATGATGCATTATCTTTTTTGTATATTGTTGCATTTGATTTGCTGAAATTATGTTTATAATTTTTGCATCTGTTTTCAGTAAGGAATATTGGTCTGCAGTTTTATTTTCTTTCAATTTTCTTTTTCTGCGTTTGGTATCAGGGTAATTCTGGCTTCAAAGAATAAGTTGGGAAGTAATATTTATTTTTCAGTTTTCTGGAAGAGTTTGTATAGAATTGGTATTATTTCTTATGTATTTGATAAAGTTCAGGAGTGAAGCCATTAGGGCCTGGATTTATCTTTGTGGAAAAGTTTTTAACTAAAAATTTAATTTCTTTGGTAATTATTAAACAAATTAGAAAAATACTGTTACTCAGGTTATCTGTTTCTTCTTGAGTGAGCTTTGGTAGTTTTGTCTTTCATGCGATTGGTTTATTCCACCTAAGGTGTTGAATGTATAGATAGAAAGCTGTTTGTAGTATTTTTATCCTCTTAATATATGTAGAATCTGTAATGTTGTTGTGTCTTTTATTCCTGATATTGATAATTTCTGTCTTCTCTCTTTTTTTTTCCCACATCAGTCTGGCTAGGGGTTTGTCAGTTTTATGGATTATTTGCAAAGAACCAGCTTTTAGGTTCATTGATTTCCTCTATTGTTTTTATGTTTTCTGTTTAATTGCTTTCCACATTGAACCATACAGTTATTATTATTTTCATTGCTTATGCTGGGTTTAATTTTTTTTTAAGTTTCTTAAGATATAGCCTGAGGTCATTGATTTTAGGCCTTTTATCTTTTCTCCTCTATGTACTTAATGCTAAATATCTTCTCCTTTAGTAGCACCCACAGATTCTTACATGTTGTACTTTCATTTTCATTCAGTTCAACTAATTTTTAATTTTTTAATTTAATTTAATTTATTCTTTGACCATAGGTTATTTTAAAAGTATGGTATTTAGTTTCCAGATATTCTGAAATTGTTCTAGACAGCTCTTTTAACCCATTTTTAATTTACTTTCATTGTGCCAAGGAGCATACTTTGTATGCTTTAGTAAGTCTTTTTAAATTTATTGAGACATCAGTGGCTCAGAATATGCTCTATTTTAGTGAATTTTTTGAAAAACACTGCGTATTCTGCTTGTTCTTTCATGTGGAATTCTGTAATTGTCAATTGGGTTGAGTTGGTTGATAGTGTAGTCATGTCTATTAAGTCCCTGCTGATTTCCTCTCTACTTGTTTTATCAAATATTGAGAGAGTGGAATTGAAGTCTCCAACCATAGTTCTGGATTTGCCTGGATATTTTTTCAATCCTATAAATGTTTTTAAGCTTTGCTCTGGGATGCATTTAAGTTAGTTGGAGACAATTTGGTCTTCTTGCTATTATGATTTCTTAGGTGGAACTGAAGAAGCATGTAGTCTACCTCCACAACTAAGGTATAAACATGCTGGGTATTCTAAGCAAAGCTTTGTGTGTTATGAGTTTTTCTCGTCTGGTTTTTTGGAACATTCTTTCCCACTTTGTGTGAGCACCAGGCTCTAATCTCCAGTTCTTTGGGATGTGTCTTCTTTCATTACAGGCGTGTACTAATTAGTACTTTGCTGACTATACAAAGGGGGATTCTTGGTCTTTCACAGTTCTGTCTCTGTGGTACTCTCTCCTGTACTCTGTTTTGTGCCTCTAGCTGCTTTAGTCTCCATGGAATCTCAGGTCTTGACTCCTTAAATCACAGCATTTGCCAGGCTCCACCTTTGTTCAATCTGTAGTAATCTGAAATCATTTTTAGTATTTCATTTAAATTTCTTTATTGTTTTTAAAGCTATATCTCCTTGTATTATTTTTAGTTGTTAACACTATAGATGATATCTTTAACTTATTCCATTAAAGTGCATCTTTAATTTATCCTATTCTTGTTTAACTTGTCCCATTTTTCTTATTTCAAGCAGTAGTTATTTTTGTTTGCCTTTCAATTTTGAATGATAGTTTTTCATGATACATAATTATTGGCAGTTTTGACAGTTTTTTCTTTCTTCACTTCAGATATTGTTCTGGCTTTCATAGTTTCTGATGTAAAGTTAGCTATAATCTTATAATTGTTCTTCTATGTGAAGTGTTTTTGTTCTTTGGCTTTTATCAGTTGTACTATCATGCATGTGAGAGTGGTTTTCTTTATGTTTATCCCACTTGTTCAGTGAGCTTTTTGCCTATGTAAATCAATGTTTTCAACCAAATTTGGGAACTTATTTCTTAAAATGTTCAATTCATTCATTTCTTCCCTTCCTCTTGATATTCCACTTACACATATGTTGGACTGCTTGTTCTGGCCCCACAGATTTCTTGAGATCCTTTTCATTGTCCTTATTTATTTATTTTTTCTTCTTTTTGTACTCCAGATTGGGTGATACATTAATCTTTTATGTTTACTGTGGGTTTTTTTCTCTTTTTTCTATCTTATCTTGATCTCATTTAGTGAATTTTTATTACAATATTTACTTTAAGGTTTTGAATTTCATATTTAAAAAAATATTGTTTCTATATCTCTAATGAGATTTCCTATATGTTCATTCATTGACACTATTTTTTGTTCAATATTTAAACAATATATAATAGCTGCCAAGAAATCTTGGCTAAAACTAGTATCTGATTTACTTATAGCTTCTGTTTCCTTTTTTCTTACAAGATTCACAGTTAATTGTTTATTTGCATGTCTTTTTTTTTTTTTTTTAACTTAAAAATTGAGCATTGTAGCCACTCTGGATTCAGTTATGTTCTTTGGGGGATTATTATTTTATTTTGTCCAGTTTTTGTATATTCTTCACCTGAAACTGAAAACTTCCTCTACCTTCCTTTCTCTAGGCAGTATATGACATCTTTATATTGTTATTTTCCCATTGCTGCTTTTTTTTAAAACATTTTTTAATTGAGTAATAGTCGTTTTACAATGTTGTGTCAAATTCCAGTGTAGAGCACAATTTTTCAGTTATACATGAACATACATATATTCATTGTCACTTTTTTTTTTTTTTTGGCTGTGGGCTACCACAAGATCTTATATATATCTCCCTGTGCTATACAGTATAGTCTTGTTTATCTATCCTACATTTTAAAATCCCAGTCTCTCCCCTCCCCCCCCCGCACCCTTGGCAACTACAAGTTTGTATTCTATGTCTGTGAGTCTGTTTCTGTTTTGTATTTATGTTATTGTTGTTGTTGTTGTTGTTGTTGTTGTTGTTTTCAGATTCCACATATGAGTAATCTCATATGGTATTTTTCTTTCTCTTTCTGGCTTACTTCACTTAGAATGACATTCTCCAGGAACATCCATGTTGCTGCAAATGGCGTTATGTTGTTGGTTTTTGTGGCTGAATAGTATTCCATTGTATAAATATACCACATCTTCTTCATCCAGTCATCTGTTGATGGACATCTAGGCTGTTTCATGTCTTGGCCATTGTAAATAGTGCTGCTATGAACATTGGGGTGCAGGTGTCTTTTTGAAGTCGGGTTCCTTCTGGATATATGCCCAGGAGCGGGATTCCTGGGTCATATGGTAAGTCTATTCCTAGTCTTTTGAGAAATCTCCATACTGTTTTCCACAGTGGGCTTCCTTGCTTCCCTCTCCCACTCTTAATGATTTAGATGTCTTCTTTTACAATTTTGTGTTTATTCTATTTGTAATTCATGGTAGCTATCACCTTTCGAGTTATAAGTTTCTCATTTTTGTAGCATCCTGCTTCTTTTCTATTTAGAGTAGACCTGTCAATATTTCTTTTGGCTTGGGTTTAGTGTAGCTAAACTCTTTTCGTTTTTGCTTGTCTGTGAAGTTCTTTATCTCTCCTTGTATTCTAAAGGATAGCCTTGCTTCATAGCGTATCCCAGATTGCATCTTTTTTTCATTCAGGACTTTGAATATATCTTGCCACTCCCTTCTGGCCTGTAGTGTTTGTGTAGAGAAATCAGCTGAGAGCCTTATGGGGGTTCCCTTGTAACTCACTCTCTGTTTTTCTCTTGCTGCCTTTAGGATCATTTCTTTATCCTTGACTCTGGTCATCTTGATTATGATATGTCTTGGTGTGGGTCTGTTTGGGTTCTTCATGTTTGGGACCCTCTGAGCCCCCTGCACTTGGATATCTTGATTCTTTCTTTAGGTTTGGGAAGTTTTCAGTCATGATTTCTTCAAAGACCTTTTCAGTCCTCTTTGTTCTTCCTTCCCCTTCTGGAACTCCTATTATGCGTAGATTGGCATGCTTTATATTATCCCATAGGTCCCTTATATTGTTTTCATTGTTTTTTATTTGTTTTTCTCTCAGCTGTTGTGATTGGGTGCTTTCTGTTGTCTTGTCTTCTAGGTCACTTATTCGTTCCTCTGCATTATCTAGTCTGCTTTGCATAGCCTTTAGGTCAGCTCTCATCTCAGCAAATGAGTTTACTAATTCTACTTGATTCTTCTTTCTAGCTTGTATTTCGTTTTTGACATATTTTATATCTCTAAACACTATTTCTTTTAGTTCCTTCACTAGTTCGATCACTCCTTTTTTGAAATCTTGATCTAGTAGGCCATCAATGTCTATTTCCTTGATCGTGCTTTCAGGGGATTTCTCTTGATCTTTTAATTGGGAGTGGTTCCTCTGCTTCTTCATATTGCTCATATCTCTCTGGCACTGTGGCCGGTGGGTGGGTGGGTCACTCCCCCTCCTGATGGGCAGTCAGATGCTGTGCTTGGGTGAGGCAGGTGAGTGGATCGTGCCCCCTCCCAGCACTGCTGTCAGGTGCTGCGTTTCTGCCAGGAAGGCGGGTGGCCACCTGCCCTCTCCTGGCCCTGGTTGCTCCACTGCTCTGTGCAACTTCCTGCTCCACCTTGGGTCGGCGCTCCATAGGCAGGCTCGGGGAAGACCGCGGAACAGCCTGCCCCTGCTATGTGCCAAATCTCAGCTCCTTGTTCATCTTGGCTGCATTAGTTCTCTGAGGTGCCAGGGCAGAAAGATCCTATCTGCCTCGGGCTGTAAACAAGTCTCAGTCCTGCCTGGGATGTTGCAGAGCCCCTGGGTGCAGATTCAGGTCTTGGCCCCACCCCTGCCTGGGCGCTGCACACAGGAGGAAATGGTGGCTGTGGCTGCGCCCCACCTCTCTTCTCGTGAGAAGCACCAGTAATGGCACCGTAGGTCTGAGGAGACAAAGACTATGGTGCCCCACCCCCCAGGGCACACCAGCCTTGTTGCTTTGCTTTTTTCGCAATTTATGGGGGACCGAGGTTGTTCTGCTCCGTATCACCTCCCAGCCACAGAGCGCAGCACCCTGCTGGCCCCCAGGGCTGCCACAGTGCAGCCGCCCCCGTCCTCCACCCGGCTTGGGCAGCCTGTCCCAGCCCCAGCTGCCAGCTTGCGTCTCAGGCTGGGTGTCGCGGGGACCCTTTATGTCCGTTTAGCTTAGTTCTGTCGGTCAAGGGGTGCTCAGGGCAGATCTGAGCCTCAGAGGCTCCCCCTTCGTCCCATTGGCCTCTCCGTTGGAGAGGGGGAGACCCAGCGAATAAGCGCCATTCCTCCTTTGCTGCTCCCTCCCCGTGGGACTGGTCCCACACTGTTTTGTTTTTTTTCTTTCTTTTTTCCTTTTCTCCTACCAGATTTTTGGTGTCTTTGTCTTTTGAAGAGGGCGATGTTCTGTTGGAGTTCAGCAGGTGCTCTGGTTGGCTGAGTGGGTCCGTAGATGTGAGTTTTGGTGTATTTGTGGGAGAGTGTGAGCTACAAGCATCCTTCTACTCCTCCATCTTGCTTCTCTCTCCCCCACTGCTGCTGTTTTAATATGGCTCTTTAGGGTGCTCTGTTCTGTTTCTGTTCTGTTCCTTGATTGTCAGCCAAGTATTTAGGTTGAGCTAGAGCTCACTTTGTCTGCTTTTCTTATGTGGATAATTCCCTAATTTTTCAGCTATTCTACCAAGTTTATACTATACTTAGATACTTCAACTACATTCTGCTTCAGTTTTCTGCCACCAGAGATGTTCCATGTCTTAATTGGTTCTGGCTGCTATGACAAAATACCACAGACTGAGGGACTTAAACAACAAATATTTATTTCTCAGAGTTTTGGAGACTGGGAAGTATGAGTTCAAAGTGACAGCATGGTCGATGTCTGGTGGGTGAGGACCCTCTTCTTGGGCCCTTGCAGATGGCTGCCTTCTTCCTGTATGCTCACATGGTCAAGAGAGGGATGGTTTTGGTCTCTTTCTCACCTTAAAAAGGCAGTAATTCTGTCATGGAGGATCTATCCTCATGACCTCTTCTAAACCTAATTAACCTTCCAAAGACCCAACCTCCAGTTACAATCATATTGGAGAATAGGGCTTCAATATATGAGTTTTGAGGAGGGCTATACTCAGTCCATAGCACAAATGTAGGGGGAATGCATTCAATTACAGAAAGTATCAAATATATTTGTCTCTAGTCTCTGTGTAATGTTTTGCTAGATTCCCTGAAAATTTCCCCAAGTATGTATAGTTTAGCTGTCAGCCAAGGATTTGGCAACATTTTTTTTCAGAGCATTCTTTGGTTCTCTTTATGCCAGCATTTCCCCCCTTTAAATTTTTTGTGCTCTTTCAGCCCTGAACTCTGATTCTGGCACCTTGCACTAACAAGGTGGTGGTTTTCTGCCATTGAGTTTCTGTAGCCGCAGCTGTGATGGACAGGACTGTCCTTACAACCAGAAAACCACAAAGTGGTGGTTCTTTTCATTTTCAAGTGAAACTTTTTAGGTTAAACTATCCTTGATGCCTTTTTGGATGTTGTCCAGTGTCTTTGAATAGATTTTATATTATATTGTTCAGTTTTTACAATTTTTTTCTGTTGAAAGTTTTGATTCACCATTCATTTCTTCACTATTATTAGAAGTACCCTTAAATTTAATCTTAAAATTGCATTATAATAAAACCTTTAAAGTAAAGATACTGCAATTTGAGAGAATTTTTATACTAAAGTGTTAATTTCTGTATTTATTGCTGATAATTTTTAAATGTATGGAATTCTTCAAAGAAAATTTTATTAATCACAGTAGATTTTCCCTTTTTTAAAAATTAAACATTTACTCTCTGAACTGTCCATCTTTTATTCAGAGTAATGAGTCAGTAGTTTTGGAAATGATGGGATCAAATTTTGGTTGAAAATTATTTTACTTTTCCATGCCCAAGAGATGAGGATGGAGGGCTCTGGTCTCTATCTCACCTTGTGAGGGCAATAATTCAATCATAGAGCATCTACCCACATGGCCTCATCTAATCATAATCACCTCCCAAAGATAATTGACATTTATTTGCTAAATGTTTCAGTAGTTTTTATGTATAGATTTCTGTGCTGATGTGAGTGTATATAAATTTAGAACAATTATAGTAAAAGTTTTGCTATCTGGGATATTGGGGAATTAATTTTTCTGGTTAGTCTTTTTTTGTTTGTTTGTTTTGATTGCAGAGATTTCACTCTTTCAAAGTAGAAGTTTTTTTCCATCAGTGTTTTTCCTGAATATGAAAGTAATATATGTTCATTATAAAATAATATCAGAATTATTGAGCAGAGGAGAAAAAGGCAATAAAAGTTACCATAATACCTCTCACAGAATACACTTGTTTACATTTTAGTAATGTCATGGGTTTTTTCTCAGTGTTTGTGTTTTTATAAAATTGACCTTGTACTATATATATTTTTAATGTATTTTTTTAAAGAATATGTTATGAACATCTTTCTAAAATGATACTTTTAACGACTATAGAACGTATCATTTCATCAAATGAACAGGCAGTATTTCCCTTTACTCTAGTCCTCAGTGTTTGGTCTTTAGCAGAGTCTTTACCTCTGACTTAACCGGGATCCCATTATTTCAGCAACATCATGGTATAAAACTTTGTACAAAATTATTTTATATTTCTGTTTATTTCCTTAAGATTTCTAGGAGTAGATTGATAGGGCTAAGAGTACATGTTCCTAAATGATATTTAGAAAATTATTTTGTCAGTTTATCTTATTATAATTGTGATAAATAATAAGTTAATATTAGTTTATCATTCACGATAAGCGAGAATCATCTTGAATGAAGATTTATAGTATCCTCAAAATTTGAAGCATTTTAAATATCTCATTTCTACATACTGTTTCCTCTCTATATTATTCATTTGATAATGAAGTTTATTCCCCCCAACTACATGTTTTTGAATATTTTCAGTAAAGAGATTTCCTGTTTTACTTACTTTTGAGGAGTTACCTTTGTGAAGTACCTCATTTATTTCTTTTGATACTTTGAAGATGTCAGAACAAGAATAACAAAATAAGAACACATTTCTTGACTCTTAAGGCAATTTATGAAGAACTTTTAACTAAAGGAATTAAAAGGGAATTATTTTGGAATGTCAGTTCATTGCCAGTTATTCAGAAATTCAAATAGATACTTTTGCCAACATAAAAAAATTGTATGGTAACTATAATTTGAGTGTTTTATCCATTTTTATTCATTTGAGATAGGTAAAATAAAGTGTACATGTGTTAGAAACATGTTTTCTGGAATAGATGTTCCTTATTAGAGATTAGATTGTAGGAGTCTGGCTATCATATTTCAAAAAGCAAAGGTTCTCTTTGCAAATAGCTATTACTTTAATTTAAAAAACTTTATGTAAACAGAAGGTTTTATTGTTAGGTGTCTGTGTAAAGAGTCACTGCATACATAATTCAGGATACCAGGTTGCTTGTGTGAACCTGTGTTTGACTCTCTGTAAGACTTTTGTGCTAGACTTGTGGTGTTCCTCACTCTTCATCATCATTCCAGTGGTTGATGTGTAGGAGATGCCTCATACTCCTCTGCTGTCTTTGCTGCTGTGTTTGCTTAGAGCTAACCCCAGGGATCTAATGAAGGAAGGAACTGCATCAGGGTGGCTTGAAGCTGAAAGATCAAACATTTCTACCTCCTGAGTTAACTGTGATCCTGGAACCCAGCAAAAGGATAGGGTAACCCAATGATAGGGTGACCCTAGTGTCCTCACTCTGTATGGAGACTGAGTTATGATGGTAGGCTGTAAGAAGAGTTGAGTTCTGCAGATAGCCTCATGTTTGCAGAGTTCTTTAGGAATTTCTAGTGTTGTCACCAGTTGGTTTTAAATTACACATTGTAATCATGCATTTCAGTCATGAATTTATAGAGTACACCACAGTACTTACTATTGACTTGGTGTATTTAATGTCTTGTTACCAAGGTTTTAAAACTTGGAATAATAAAATTTGCTCAATATTATAGTCACTTTAAATACCATGTAAGTGTTTTCTTTATATGGTGGATTCAACACAAGCCATTTATGGCTTAAATGTACTAGTTTTCTTATATAGCTTAAATTTTATTAAGGACTTGCAAATTACATAGATTCATGATTTTTTTTATAATGACAAATTTTAGTTTAGATACTATTTTAAAACTTAAGTATTAATGACCAAGTCTATCTGATAATGTAATACTTTCTGAATTACTTTCCCATCGATTTTTTATTTTTTCTTACTTATTTTAAGATTAGGAATAGTTTTCTCCTTTTTGAGGTGAAGTAACTGGTTTGACCAGAGCTTGGAAGAACTGATGAACTTATGTTGCTGCAGAAATGTGCCTAGTTAGACCTCTCCCTTGGTATAAAAGGATTATCCTCATGTGTTGTATGAATTCATGAAGTCATCTGAATTTTAAAATTTAAGTGTGTAGTCTTTGCAGTAATGAACATGAATGTTCTAACTTCTTAAAGCCTTTAGATACAATATAAATGAATTTTTTTAAGTAATAATTTTAGGACTTTAAACATTTATAAATATGTGAGTTTTAAAAATTCAACTTTACCCCGGATAATTAGGGATTATAAAAAGATTAAAAGTCTTGGCTAGAGATTGTGATTTACAGAGAAATAAATAGCAGTAATATTTTCTGAGTTGAGGGGGTGGGTGGGGAAGGATTAATTGTTGCTCTTGCTAAATAGACCTGAATAATAAGTTGTAATTCGTATACAGATGGTTCTTAATAAATTTACACTTTGACATTGAATAAAGTTGATAGATATAAGGTAACATAAGCAGCCAGGGAAGAGATTTTAATGTCCTTTTACTTTCATAGACTATAGTTTGAAGATGACCTACTTGTCTGTTAGTACTAGGTACACTTAAGTCCTTGTACTTAGTATTTTCCTTTAATTGAAAGCAGAATATATTTTTCATGCAGTTTCCATATTTTAGCAAAAACATACAGGTACTTTTACTACATTTGGTTGTAAATAAGTTAAACTGTGAAATAGTAAAAAATTTCATAATGCCTTTTGATAAATACATTCTAAGGATACACTTACCTAAAACTGATTTTCATTGAACTAGGAATGATCTGGAGAGTTTGCTTTTGTTTTTGTTTTTAATTATCCTTTTTAGGCACGCATGTAACTATAAGTAAAATAGGAGGAAATGTGAAATTTTAAGCACCTGCATTTCATCCGAAATATAGGTGAGCAATCTAAGTAATATGAGTAACCAGGAGATAGGAAGAAGATTGGTCAATATTAGTCTTTTGTGTAGAATAGCGTTATATTTGCCTAGAGTCATTTTAATGGAGATTTTTTGTTTAGTGTGCATTGATAATTTAGAAAATGAAACTGGTTTTGCACTTTTCTCATATGCCATTTTTTTTTAGCGGATTAAGGGCCTAAAGGAATAGAGGAAGTGAATGGACACTGATGTTTCAAAATATCTCATTTTGCCTAAAAGCAAGTACAGCAGATAAATGCCCATAAAGGGATTTCTTTCTTAAGCCCCGTGGATTTTTCCCTGCACAACTTTTTGTGTGAGTTAGAAATGAAAACCATTCATCTAGTGCCCCAAAGAACGGCCTTATTGAATGGAATAACAGTGTAATGTACCATTGAAGGCAGGATTGAAAGTGATTATCTTGTTAACTCTTGACAGTTACCGCCAGCTTGAAATGGAACCAGCAGGCTTGATTTGCAAATGAATTAGAGCTTTTTCATTTTGTGCCAGGATCATCTTTTTATATTCTGATATGACAGATGCCATGTTCCAGGCTTTTGTTTTTCTTCAGTTTTATACTTGCAAATAAAAAACAAAAGATTATGATAGTCATTTTATTTGCATCTTTTCTCTTGGAGTTTATTCTTTGTGTAGAAGTTTTTAATCTTATATTTTTCAAAAATTTGTTTGACTACTATTGTTTTTATCAGAATTAAATTTGATTAATATAAGTATGGTACTAATTGAGTGAAAGAGGAGCATTTATTGGCTTTTAAGGATTAGAAAATTACTTGCAAACAGAATATTGTGGTTAGTAAAAACAGAAACTTTTGGCTAAATTTAATAGAATTAGCTTTTTTTCTTGATAATTATTTTGATATAACTTCAAACTTGTAGAGAAGTTTCAAGAATAGTACAAGAAACTCCCAATTACCTTTTATCCAGATGCACCAATTGTTTACTGTTTGCCCCTATTTGTTTTATCAGCTTTTCTTCTCTCCTTCTGCTTTCCCCCTCTCTCCACACACATATTTATAAATGTATATTTTTCTGAACCAAAGGAGAGTATATTGGAAACACTTTCCCCCATATTTTAGTGCACACATTCTAAGAACAAAGACATTCTCTTACATAACCATGAGTACTAGCTTTTGAGAACTCAGAGTTAAAAAAAAAAAAGTACACATTTTTGTGTTTTTTTACCCTGTTATATTAGTAAGAAGGCACTGTGAGGTGTTTTTTTTTTTAAATCCACAAAGTTGTAATGCTTCTGTTTATATTCTTTAATCATCTTAAATAAATATGGTAACTTTAGTGCATTTTTTATATATAATTTATTAACCTGGAGCCTTGTTTTACTTGTTCACATAGTTTTTATTATTAGACAGTTCATATACTTAAAACTTGCATGTTTCATTTAGTATAAATGTAGTACTAGTTAACGTAAACCACCCCCATCTAGGTTTCACTCATTTTCCATCCAAAAAGGTCTTCATCTATACACACACACACACACACACACACACACACACACACACACACACATATTCTTGTGGAGTTTTAAGTTAAATATCTTTAAATTACTACTTAATAGCTTCAAAATTTAAAGTTCGGTAAGTCTATTTTCAATTTTCTTTACAGTTACATTTTGTCCTGCTGTACAAATCTTTTAATAAAGGATGGAACTTAAGAATAAATTATTCCACATTTTATACTATTGGCTTTCCAACATTGGCACTAAGGCCTATTACATAAAGTGGGAACTCCAGGTGTTCATAACATATGTCATATTGATATGATCTGTTGAGAACCTTTATAAAAATGCCAGTGTTTTAAGGATATGATTAATTTGTATTAAGTATCACCAAACTAAACAAGCATTATCCAACGCCTACTGTCTTTGAGTTAAAAGATAATAGTCTTGAAGGGAAATTGGAATCATTTGAGAAGAAAGCAGGGCCATTTCTTAATATTCCATCTTTTCATTGTATCTTATCCCAAATTCCATCCTCTCTTCCCCACCAACCTCAGTCTCTCCCTGTCTCTCTCTCTTTTACACTCTTTTACATGGTAGTTGGGCTGGTCCATGTATGCTTGGTGTATTATATACTTTTATGATATGTTTAAATTTGACCTCCCTTCATATATAAGGTGACCATTTAATATGTTGTCCTGACTTTGATGCTTTAAAAATGAAGGGAGGTGCTGTTAATAGTTCTGCCAGAGTGTCATAAATAAACCAGAACTTTCCCAGGCAGAAAGAGGATATATGGTTGGTCACTTTATTTCCATATCACCTTGTGAAAAGTATATTGTTGTTGATTTCACAGTGATAACATGATGCGGATTTAATTGTTAGAAATTTTAACATAGGCATAGTTGTGAACCAATGAAGTAACTTAAATTTCGAAACATTTAGAATGCTTTTCCAGTGTTACCCAGTTTGAATCCTTAAACTTTTTTATGCTCTTTGCATCTTTTAAGAATTCTGTATGCTTACTCTACAGTAGACAAATATCCCTATAATGCATGAGATTTAAATACTCTCTCTTAATGTTTTGAGTTATGAATTTGGAGGATAGCTTAATTGCTGAGAATGTTTTTGTAATTCATGTAGTCCTGCTTTATAAAAATTCAATGCCTATACATTATTCAGCGTTACGCTAAATTATCTTTAACTACTGAAGAAAAAGCCATTTTTCTCCAGAATGTACCGGATTATGCTGAGGTTAGTTTTTAGATGGAATAATTAACATTTATCTTTTATCATGTTACTCCTCCTTTGTGAAACTCATTTTATAGTGTTGAATTGTTGCCATGGTAGACAAAATTTCTATCTTTTAGTGTGATCTTACAGTTATTTCTTTTGCTTTTATTTTATTTATTTATTTTTTTTGGTAATCTTTAGTTTGTTCAACCAATTTTTTTTATGTAAAATTAAGAAAATTCTTACCGTTTTTGATATGTAAGGTAGAATAAAATCAGGAGGGAGAAGTTGACTAAGTTTTCAACTTTAAATTTAGCTCTCTGTATTTTGTTGCATTTTCCTTTCGTAATTATTATCTGTCATTTGCAATTTGGGTTCTGAGATACTGTCAATATTGTTAATAATTGTCACAAAATGATCAAAATAATAAGAAAACAGCAAATCTCTGTTCACCTTTGTCTACCTACCTCTAAGTTTTCCAAAGTCTAATAACCTCATATGGATTGATAGCTTGAATACAGGTGGAATTTAAGTGATTTAGATCAGGAATCATAAACTTTTCCTGTGAGTCTAGATAGTAAAAATTTTATGCTTTGTGGTTAGGAGGCAAAATTGGGGGATATTATGTAACTTTATATAACAAGAAAGGAAATAAAAATCTACAATTTTTTAAGAAAATGTGAAATGTAATTATTTAGCTGAATTTTTTTGTAATACAAGTGTATGAAAGAGAAGAATGGATTTTTTCAGGGGGGTAGCATTTCACTTAATTGAGATTCAAAGTTAGTGTTTTCTGTCATCAAAATTGATTATAAATGTTCATCTCTTAATCCTGATTTGTAATGAGATTTTAAATAGTTTACCTTTGAAAGTATTTTTTTTCCCACACAGGTAGGTACTGCCGAATAGTGATCATAATCCACAAATGCATGATTTTAATTGAACATTGTGATTGCTTGGAATACATTTATAAAATTCTATTATACTCATTTCTTGATGTTTGTCTTTTAGTTATTACATTTCAGATTAGCCACTTCCATTTGGAGTGGAAGGCTCTTCAACTGAACCGTTAAATGGATTTGGAAATATGGCAGTTTTCTTTGTACTTACATCGAGGTTGGAAAATTACTAATGAAACTGTAGTTTGACCTTGGAAAATACACTTCTTGAAAGGTGTATGAGAATGGAGATGTTGCTTTTGTTTTAACTTTTGACAGAATGGAAAGTGTATTAAAAAAAAAAGCAGCTTGATATTAATTTGTGACTCATATAATGTCAGTTATTGAAATAACTTTGGTGCATTATCAGTTTTGCATGTAAGCATTGTGTTTGTTGCCTTGTTATTTTTGGTTGAATTCATTAGGAAATGTTAGTAAGTCTACACCTAAAGTTAATTTCTAAAGCTATTCAGTGTTCACTAAAAGTGGTTGAGGACAGTTCTTTTCATTTAGAAAAATTTCAGTCTTGACCCTGCTTATAAAAAATCGCAATAAAATGTTACCATTGTTAAGACATCAGATTGCCGTGTATTAGAGCAATTAGAGCTTCTATTTCTTTTAATTTTTGTTTAATTTATGAATTAAAAATGTACAAAACTGACGAAGTCCACAAGAGTAAATCAGGTTAACTGTTGACCCTACTGATTCAACAACACATGATATATTCGTATATTTTTACAAAGTATTTGCTGGTGAATAATACAATGAATAAACCATAGGCTTTAAATTTTTACATAGGCTTACATTTTCAGAGGCTTTGTAAATTTGTCCAACTAAGCCTCTTTTGGTTCTGTACATATTTTTAGCCACCATCATATGTAATATATCTTAGCAGATTCCACATCAGGTTGTACCAAATTAGTGTTTTCTCAGTTTTCTTGAAAATATTCTCATGTTCTACATAGACTTCACAGCGACTCTTCTTCAGTTACTTTATATTCAGCTCTGACTCCTCAAACAAACAACATTGAACAGTATCACTGACACCTGTGGATTCATCATGAACCAAGGAAAACCAGTCAAAATTATTTGCCTTTTGTTTTACTGTTGATAACACTCCCCATGTCCTCAACTTTCAAGCAACTGTTTTTGCTGAAAGGCTAATAGTTTTAAACAAGTTTATTTTCTCCAGACACATTCCATTGGCTGCTGCAGTCAAATACGATTTAATCAGCTCATCATTATTAAATGACTTTCATTGATTGGTTAACAAATACACCACTGAGAAACTCATTTGTATTTTTTTACTTTTAGGAGACACTCTGCTGTGATGAGATACTCCATTTTAAATTTACTATTTTTTTTTTTTCTGACTGTTGCTTTCCTGTGTGTTAGAAATATCGTGAAGCCTGCTTAGTTTGGTAACGCCAACATATATTGTATTCATTCAGCAAAGCTATAGTGTCATTGTATAATAAACACAATACATTGCCATTTAATTTATAAAATAATCTATACTCCACTGTGCCTTACAAGCATGTCATTTGAAGTCCCCCTCTCTTCTTTTCTTGTTTTGACATCATTGGTATACACTGGTATTAAAACAAAAATTAAATGTTACATTACAGCAATTTATGAAGCCCTTGAAACTCTTAAGTTATACTGTATCACTGATTTTTGTGCTCTGAGCAGCAGTGCAAACCAGTGAGAGTGCCACGTATTATCTGTGTCCCAGCAACTTAACTGTTGTTGTAGCACTAAAGCAGCCATAGAGACAGGTACAAGAATGAGTGTGGTTGTGTCCTAGCAAAGCTTTAAATACTGCCACTAAAATATGAACTTTAGTAATTTTCACATGTTACAAAATACTGGGTTTTTTTCAACTATTCAAGAATGTAAAAATTATTTTGACTCATGCACTGTATAAAAACAGGTAGAAGGCTGGATATGGCCTCTGCGTGACTCCTGATTTGGACTTTCAGATCAAGAGAATAGTTGACAATTCTTTAAATTCTCTATTGGCCCGTAAGAACTACTAGTAAATACTTGGTAGAAAGTGCCCATGAGTTGAATATGTTATCTTTTATTTTATGTAGGTGAATATAAAACCATTTATGGTAAGAAAGTAACTCCTGGAAGAATCTTCTGTTGTACTTTCACTTTATATAAACTAGAAAAAACAAAAATCTTTCTTATATGCAAGGCTGTTTCAGGCCTATAGGACTTAACAAATGCCATTCCCTCCTATCAACATGTAAACTCCTCATTGAGCTTAGATTCTATTAGAAAAGACTGAAAGTAAACAAATAAACATAGATTATGTAGGACTGTTGGGTAGCTTATGTAATCAGTGGAACTCTGAAAAACTAGGTTTTGAAAATGATTAGGAGTTAAGATGGCTGTATTCTGGTATCAGTATACTTGATGTACAGACACTGACACTACCGTCTGGCACTGCGGCCGCTGAACCTGTAATCTCATTGCTACTATCACCTAGAATAATCTTTGCATTCTTGTCTTTAATTTACTCTTGATTCAGAGTTCCTAGAATAATTCCTGTCTTTCTATATTTGGATTACTTTGGATTCAGAGCTCACCTAAACTGGAGTAGTATTCAGATGCTGGGTAGCTTAAAAACCCTATGAGAAATAGACTGTGAAGAAGAAGGCTACAGTGAGTGAGTGTACCAGCAAAATAAGATAAAGGAAGAATTCCCTGACCTTCTAAATGAGATCTTGTATTCCTGTCATTCTGTCTTACAGACTCGGTACTATTTTTTCCACAGTGCTTTTTAACAGTATTCATGTCACAGTTACTAATTATTTGTGTGTAAGTTGTATGTGTTTCCTACCTGTCTGTAAGCTCCCTGCAACTCTTGCAGTCTGCTTTGTTCATAATTGTACCCCTGATACCTAGCACAGAATTTGACCCAAAGGTTGTGCTCAGTAATAGTTGCATGATTAAGTGATGTAGGCAGGAGGGCCAAGTCGTGATGGCTTCAGTGGAAAGGCATTGAAGGATTTTTAGCAGGGGAATGATGTGATCCATTTTTACCTGATTAGACTCTATTTTGGGGTTGGTGGATGGGAGGGAAACAGAAGTGGAAGTGAGGAAAATAATTAAGACAGACTGGGCCAGAGAGATGGTAGCTGGACTAAGATGGTGGCAATTGATAAATAGAGATAGTTTCTCTGGTTACTTAACAGATAGAATCAGTGGACTTAGTGGTAAATTATCTATGTAGGGAAAGAGAAAAAAATAGATTGATTTCCAGGTTTTTGGCCTGAGCAACAGGATGAATGATGTGACTTTTTTGAAATAGGAGATACTGAAAAGAATCAAGTTTGAAGTAGAAGCTCAAGAGTTCAGTCTTGGACCCATTGAATGTGTCTTTGTTTTTGGTTTTTTATTTTTGAGACATCTAAATAGAGATATCAGGTAGACAGCTATTTATGGTAAATGGATCTGGAGCTTCTGAAGACTATGTGGTTTGTTGTTTTGTCATTTACCTAGAGGTTGCTATTAATGCTGTGCATGAGAGCAAGATGGATTGGGAAGAAGGTACAGCATGAGATGAGGGTCTACGACTGAGCCTTGAGGGACCCTAACCTTTGATGGCAGGCAGAAGTAACATGAACCTACAAAAAACTCGGGTCATTTTTTGAAAAAACCGTGAACAACCTGAGCAATGTAGTATCATAGGAAACAAGTAAGGAGAGTGTGCGGGAGGGAGTGTTGGACGGCATCACCTGCTCCTAAGAAGTGTATAAAGACAAGGCTGATAAAATGGCATTTGGATTTGGTAACACGGAGAAACCATTGATGACTTTAGCAAGAGTAGATTCTGGATGTCATAGGAGGTAGGAATGAGGAGACATAATGTGTGTGTAGTTTTTCAAAAAGTTTGACTGAGGGAACCAGAGTAGAGTAAGTAGGATGGTGGCTGAGAAGTCCAGCTCCAGGCCCAAAAGCTACGCGTGATCTTTTAGACCAACCGTAAAACATTCTTATTTCTAGCCCAGGTGCTTCCCTCCAGAGGCCTCCTTGTTTGGGATCCATGGCACTTTTCTGCACTTGTGGTTCTGTACGTTTTTATTCCTATCCCTTTCCCTTTCCCTCCGCATGGTTCACTAGTACAGTACTTAAGAGGTGGAAAGCCTTTTGTTCCGGGCTCCTCAGCAGTGAGATGAACCCCTCTCCCCTCCATCCTCCCTGATTCCCCCGGCATCCACCTGACCTTTGTCCATGCCATTCTTTGTAGGAAAAGTGGAACATTAGGGAGCAAACCTCATTTGTGCCTCTTGGTTGCACTGTTACAGGTGAATAAAGGTTTGAGTGTTACTTTCATTTTGATTTGCTGTCCTAACTTACCACCTCAACCCGTAATTGCTCTACAGTAGCAATACAGGGTGGGAGAAAGAGAACAGATAATTGAAGGAATGCAGTCCTTGAAGAAGCTGGAGGAGCTGATTCCAGAGCCCTTGTGGTTGAAATGGCCTCTATTTGAAGGAACCTCAAGCATCACTTCTATGAAGTATTTCCTGGACTTTACTACCCACAGCTTCTACCTCTTCCATACCCTCATAGCCCTCCCAAAAACATGCTCATGAAATTAGAATTCTGACATATAATTTATAATATTTTCTTGGGCTGTTTACTTCTCTGGTCTTCCAGTTTTAATTTTGTGAACATTAGCTAATGTTAGTGATATGTAAATAAATTGCTTTAGTTAACCATATCCCAAGACCTAAAGACGTTTATCTTTACTGTATAGTTTGGGGAAAGTTAAAGTTTGATTGATATCGCACACCAGTGATCTATACTTATCAAAAAGCTTCATGTGGCAACAAAGCAGAAGGTTTATTTAAACAAATAATTACCCTGGGGAATGGATATATACAGAGAAGGCACAGAAAGTAAGTACTGAATGTGTGAGTGCTAGCCTATGGAGAATTTTCTGTAAGGGCAATGCAATCGACTTTGGTAACCACAGGTGTAATATTCTGTTTATTCAAAAGGGGCCCATGTTGCATGTGAGAATTTGTAGTTTTTATGTGACATGATGTTAAGGAGTATGTTCAGGACGATGTGCAGGAGTCATGTCACTTAGCTGGTGAATGAGACCAGCTGACTGCTCAGCATTGTATCCTAGAGTGTCTTTGTTTTCTTCTGATCTTGATGATTTGAACAATGCTCATGAAGGGTCTGCATAATAATGGTGATGTTGATAATAGTAATATATGCTAAGAGTAATCTGCTAAGCACTTTACATGTCTTATTGCATTCACAACTTAGGATACTTGAAAGTTCCCAGGATTTATCCATTGAATGCCAAGGAGTGACTCTAAGTTTAGAGATATAGGAAATTATTAGGAACAAAGAAGTAGTGAGAGTTTGGTTCTTGCACTATCTATCTGTCTGTCTGTCTGTCTATCTATCTATCTATCTATCTATCTATCTATCTATCTATCTATATCTATCTAATTTGAAGATGTAGCAAGGAAGAGGAAGACTGTTTTAGATAAATGCATGAGCAAAAAAAATCATGGAGGTGATAATGGATTTGTCTAAGAAGAGGTACATTTTGGATACTAGTAAAAAATTATTAACCACATATTGTAGATTATAAAGCAGGCAGAGACATGAACTTGGGGTTTGAAGACATTGATGCTAGGGAGAAGAGTGTTGGAAGGATTTTGGTGTGAAGTGATAGGAACTAAAACTAATATAGTCAGAGTGGGAAGGAAGGGAATGTGGCAGAACTTAAACCAATATGGATCAGTTATTGAAGGATTCACCATTTCCGTTTGTCTTATGCATTATGGACATAACTGTGTCCATTAGCTCTATTCCAGTTTCACATTCTCTAATTAAATTTAATTCAACTGTTTCTCATGTATTCATGTACCAAATTTAGAGAGATTCTATTAGTATTAAACACTGTACAGAGTTTAAAGATGAACAAAAATGTACATTGAGTCTTTAAAGTGAACACTGAAGGTAATAGGCATGTACACAGATAATGAGAATCTTTTTCAAAGGTATAGAGAATAGGAAAAGTGTGGGATGAGTACAGACCTAGCCTTGTTTTCTCTAATGCAGCAGGTAACATTTCTATTGTAAAAGAAAAAAATATAAGCTTCGGATTTAGAGCAGTTTTAGACATCTTAGCGTGTTACTTTCTTGCTTTAAATAAGTAACTATCTCTACTCCAGGCATATCTGTTGTTTTCAAAATGAGGATAATGTACTACTCCATGGAGCTGCTATGAGAATTAAAAAAAAATTTTTTTAAATTAGACCATCAGTAATATGATTTCATGGAAGATATTTTAGGAAATACATAAGCAAAGCATTAGGTTGAACATAAAAATTGTTCAAAATCCCACTGTTAAATACTGTTAACATTTTGGTTTATAACTTTTCAATTATACGTAGATACACAAACGTACTCACATTATACACATTCCATGTATAAAACTTCTTTTTAACAACTCTGACATACTGTGCTGTAATAGGCTCTTTTTAAAAACTCAGTATGCCATAAGAATATTTTCATGGAAACATAGAACTACATCACAACTTTTAATGGCTGTATGGTTTTTTGTTGTATGGATATCATGTTTTGTTTCATAGTTTGCCATTATTTTAGTTTGTTCCATGTTTTTTGTTGTTAGTGTTTGTTCTATATTACAAACAATGGAGTGATTAATATCTTGTAACTCTAACACTGGGATAAGCCCAGAGACGTAGAACCTCCAGGTCAAATAGTTTGTGTATTATTGAGAATCTCAAATATTTTCATACTGTCTTTTGGCAAATTTGTATTATTTTCTGCTCTCACAGGTAGCATATGAGGCGGTCTGTTTCCCTGCACCTTTGCCAACACTAGAAACATGATCATTTGTTTTAATCTTCACTTGTTTGCTAGCTGAAAAATGCCATTTAGTTTTATCTTGCAGATATGTGCACCATAATATCTCCCTGAATGTTTGTTAGCTGTTTATACAGATTTTTCTTTTCTTGAATATTGTGAGAATTCAGTGATAATAAGGGTAAATGACCAGGCTCAGCGCCTGGTATATATTAGCCTATCAAGGGTCAGTGTCCTTTTTTTACTTAAATCTTCTCTGCTTTGCAGCTTCTTTCCTACTCATGGTTCCAGTTAAAGAGTAGAATACTGTAAAATCTTGTTTCATTGTTAAAGTTACTGTTTTTAGAGACTGACAGTGATAAATTCTCTCTTGACTAAAATTTGGGCAATGAACGTGGGCTGCCTGGTTTCACATCTGCCTTTTAATAGCTGAGGGGTGTACTGTGTGATCTACTTAATCTCTCTAAGCCTCAGTTATCTCATCTCGAAAGTAGGGATAATACTTGTATCTCTTTATAATGAAGTTTTAAGGATTAAATGAGCTAACTGGTGTAGAGCATATACTACAGTGCTTGGCATATACTCTTCAGTATTTCCTCAGACGTGGAATATCTAAGAAGATCAGTTCATTTAGATAATATGAGCAAAGTTTAACTGCTGAGAATTGCGAAGAGGTCTTTAGGAAATGGCAAATAGTTTGAGAAGAATCCTGAATTATAAACTGAGGAGTTTATTTTGATTCACTAAGCAAAGGAAGAATTTTAGTGTAATAGTTTTATTTTCTAACACTGTTAGGTGCTTACCAGATTAAAATGACACCTTAGTTTTTTGTTTTCTTTTAGATTATCAGTGTAGTTACAAAGGAGAACATCAGAGGGAAAGGAAAAGCATCAAAAGACAATAATTGAATAATCAATTTCTGAGTTATTGAAAGGTTGCTTTTCTCAGGAAAAATATACACTTGTTGCATTTTCTCTCAGTTTTAGCAGCTGAAGACATTAATAGAATAATTATATGTATTTATTATCTTCTACTTGGAATCGTTGACTAAATTACATATAGGTAGATACTGCTTTTAGGAAGCTGTTAGAATATTACTTTATAATAATGGACTTCCTTCAAAGTAGAAATGTATATGTAATTGTATTTAAATATTATAAATGATAATATTTATATTTAAGTACAAACATATATTTATGTAAATATGAGAAATATAGAAATTTAAATTATTTAAGTTTAAGTACTGGAGACAAAATATACTGGCTTACTTCCCCATTTGAAAATTATATAACCCCAGTCTTCCAAATGTAATAAACATAACATAAAATTCATTAATCATTTTTAAATTTAATAATTAGTTACTCTCTTTTTTACATCTAGTTTTATTTAGAATAAGAAATTAGAAACAACTCTAATGTCCCACAATAATGGATATGTTAACCTATTGAACATCTATGGACAGAATAATATGTAAACAGTAAAAATATTGTATGTAAATATATTTATTGACACCTGAGAATCTGGTTATTATATATAAATAAGTAGTGAAAAAACTTAAGCTACGTACATAACAGAAATCAATGATTCCATATTTATAAGAAAGTAAGTGTATTAGTGTGTATTCATAAGAATGGAGGGAAAAACTAAAACATGTTGAGGTATTATCTGTGGCTGTTGGAATTTCAGGTGATTTTCATTTTCTTCTTCATTAGAACCAGATGTGATTTTGAATTTTTCTATAATAAGCACTTGTTATTTGCAGGGCTGCTAGTCCATATGGCACCTTTTGTGCATACTAGAAAAAGACGTCCCCTCTTCCTGTGGATGCAGTACCACACCAGGATACACTGCGTGGCTATGGCATGTAACTTTTATCTTCTACTGACCCATTAGTTTTTTCTTTCTTTTTTCTCCCACATAATGAACAACATGCACAGTTGTACATGACAGCCCAGAAAACTTACATAATAAAAATTATTTAAAATAATTTAAAAGAAATGTGACCTTCTAATGCATTTACTCTGGGCAGGCTACTTTCCTTACTGACCTCTAGCAGGTCATGTGGGACCTTTGAGCTTGCTCTTCCTGCCTCTTCTTTTTCGCTTACCCACTCTGCTCAGATGCAATCAATCCTTCAGGATCCAGCTAAAATTACCCCTCCTCTTTGAAATATTTCCCAACCACTCTAACACATATGGCAGTTTCTCCTTTTCCTGAACTTCTCTTGAACTAGGTCAAGAATATGGATTAAAGGGGGTGGTGGCGAATGAGTTGCATCTCACCTGCTAACTCTACATGACTGGCAATGGCTCCTTAGAGCACAGTATTGAGAAAGATTCTTGAGCTGCATTTGGCCTCACTGGGAAAAAGGATTGTCATTGATTATGAAACTTAGTCCTACATGTGGGAAATAGCAGATAACTAGCATGTTCATGTGCATTTTCCCAGCCTGGCTTGGACATTAACTATTTCATGTATTTGTCCTGGTTTGACAATACAGTTTAAACATCGAAGGCATAGATACCATATCTTAGTACTTGTACTTTTTGTTGATGATACTTGTTTATGTTTTTGTTATTGTTTTTATTATCCATTCTGGATTTATCATGGAGCCTAGGTATGAGGGTGCTCAATAAATATATTTCTGTTGCTTTTCCTTCATTCTTGATGTTCCAAGTCTGGTATAATTTCCCATAGTCTGAATCACTTCCTTTAGCAGTTCTCTTAGATAACATCTACTGGTGATGAAGTCTCCATTTTTCTTCATCTGAGACTGTTATCTAATAGAGCATAACTTGAAAATACTGAAATCCCTTTTCTTTCCCTTGTGGACCTTTTCTGTGAACTTCAGAACCTGTTTACCTACATGACTGTAAATAACTTAACTGATACATACCAACTTTAGTGTTCAGCTCCCTACTAGAATAAGCTCAAATTGTATCATATGTCCTCAGCTGTTTAGTGTGTTTAATTTAAACTTGTCCTTATGTAATGGATGCTCACTAATATTTGTAAAACTAATTAAAGAGTCTTAAAAAGAGAATAGTACACATGAAATTCATTAACCATAGTATATTTGCCTTTGCAAATAATTTATAAGTTCTAGAGCAGAATTTATTGTAGATAATAATCAGTCAGATCAATAGCTACTTGTAAAATACGAACATTTGAAAACTACTATTCTGAACTGTGGTAACCTAAAAATATATACTTAGAGCCACTAATCTGCAGGATATTTTCCAATCAGAAGAATGCTGAGAATTCTAACCAGACCTGTTAAGTTGAAACTGAGAATTCTAAGGAAGACCTTTTTGGAACTTAGTGGTGATATTCTGTATTTTTGTTATTGGGGTTTAAATGTTAAAGAAAAAATTAGGTGACTGAGAAATTATTTTTGCTCACTTTTTTCGAAAAACTTTTTAATTTAAAAAAATTTTTTAAGTGTTAGGTTTCTTTATTATCACAACATAAATGTAACTATAACAACTATGCAGATTGAGAAATAGATTATCACCACATCTGGAAAAATTCCTTATGCAAAGTCTCAATTCTTATCCCTCTCTTCCCTCGTAGTTAATAATTATCCCAGCTTCTAACACCCTGGATTCTTTTTGCCTACTTGCTCACACAGTCCATGTGTGCCTTTGGAACATTGCTTTTTTCACTCAGCATCTCATTTGTTCAACACACTTTTTAATTTTATCTCCTTTCAACGAGATCAGGATAGAAGAATATGCTTATGTTAGGATATACATGGTATTTTTATTGGTTGCTAGAAATTGGGCCAAGCTCTTAGTATGTCTGTTAGTTGAAAAGTAGACTGATGTTTGTTTATAGGTATTAACAGTTGAAACAGATTTTAATGTAGTTTAAAAAGCTAACATCTATAAAGATATTTCTTGATTTTGAAAGTGAAATACAGTCAGTTGGTCCATTATTTAGTCTGTCAGATTGAGCCAGTATTTATTAAGTGACTTCTGCAGGTATGCTGTTTATCTTGATTTGAATTTTAAAATGGCAAATTAGAGAAGATACATAACCTGACAAAGTTATTTAGTCAAGTAGTAGCTTTGGAATTTGAACCCAAGTTTTTCTTAGATTTATATATTACCAGATTTTTCATTAATAATATTTGGTACATACCAAGGTCTTGTATGTGTAAAAATTTGTCAGCTATTATTTGAGATAAGAGATATTTTAGGTATTTTTGTAACTTAGAACTCTTTTAAAAATTCTGCCATTATAAAAAAGCCCCAGCTCATATAGATTTTTGCTGTATGAAAGAAAGTACAAAATTAACTATGATCTTATAGCTCTTATAGCTGTAGAAAACTGCAGCATAGTAATCTTTTAAAAGTGAATAACATGCTTAGTTCATGACAAAAAGAAACCTGTAAAATTTTTCTTTAAGAGTTACTCTGTTTTTCATGATTACTGTATGTGTGCACATTTTATATGGGCTAATACATACACATTACTGATTATAAATATATTTAATCTTTTATTTCATGGTCAGTGAAATCAGATTTTAATGCTACTTCATATAGTTACATGCATTATGGCTTCTATTCTGTAACTAAACACTCAGTGGATTTTTGGCTTGCTTTATGAAATGGTTTTGGTTTATATTCATTTTGTTACTTTTCTGCTCCCCACCCAAAAAGTCACTTTTCTTTTGGATGTCTTTTGTTTATAATTTGTTATAAAATATTACTTTTGTAAGTAAATCCATAATAGATTTTAGATTGATTTAATAAAATGTGATGGGAAAAATTTGCTTTTACTAGGAGAGGAAAGTAATTACAAATTTTTTTCTAAGCTAATAGTTTGACAGTTTTGATACATAATATTGAGAGTAAAGGGGAATGCCATCATCAGAAGGAAAGCTGTTTTGTCAAAATAAATATCATTATTAATTGTGGCTCTTTGACCTGATTCCCTTAGACCGTTATAAAACCTGAATGATTACTTTGGTGTAATTTGTTCTCATGTTTAAAAAAAAGAAAGTTGATCCCTTCGTAGTAAGACCAGATCTAAAAAAATCTTAGTCTATTTGTTTAGAAATTTCTTCAGAGGAAATAAGCTTTATAGTAGCAACAGCTTCTGGATTTAGAGCCTGCTTCCTTTGGCAAAATAATATCTGTTTGCCACAAAGGTAAATCGGTATCTTTATATTAATTTTTTTTCCTTGCCTGACATAATATGATTGATTCCTGGCATCTTCCTGCTGGAAGGAGACCTCACATTGACACTGACAGGTGCCACTAGGTTTATTTAGGACAGTCTCAGCCATTTCCCAGTTAGTTTCAAATTGTCTACCTCATACATGTTGAGCCACTGCATTTCCTGCTTCAGAGCCTTGTGTTATGCCAACATTACTATCTGTGCTGCCTCAACTACAAATTGGATGAACAGCCCGTGACACTTTTTCAATATTATTACATTAAACCAAGTGGATTTTGATTGATAACCTAATATTCAACTAATGCAAAACATCAATCATGGCAAGTATATTAATTATTTAATATTGCAGTCTAATTCAGAAATCGATGTGCTGCATGAGGGAAAGGGAAACTCATGGTTCCCAGAAGATTTAAGACAGGGAATGATTAAAAAAAGACCTGCTGTACTCTTGTGTGTTAGTTCGATACAAATCTTTATTCATTTGCCAATAATCTCTTCCCATTTTCCACTTCAGGACCATTTTATCAGTTTTGAGACCTATAATTGAATTAAGTCTGCTTTCAGCACAGGGCAAAAGGAGTTGCACAAATATTGATGAAGTCATGACAGGGACAACCCAAGAGACACCACTAAAGAGGACAGGCTTTATACCATTTGTTGCAAGATCCTTCTGTCGATGCCTTGAATTTTGCCTCTATTTTAAAAAAACTCATTAAGACTTCTGGAACCACTTTTAAGACTTTTGTATTTAAGTATCCACCATAATAACAGATTTCTATAGCACATTACAATTTAGAGTGTACTTTCATATACATTATCATGCTTATTTTTACACAGCAACCTTATGTGCTAGGTAAAGCAAGTATTACAAAATCTTCTTCACATCATAGGTGAATGATCTGAGCTTCAGAGAAGTTGGATTATTACCCAAGCTCATTCAACTATTTTGTACTCGAGCTTAAATTTGAGATGAGCTGTTTTGCTTCTAGAACCAGGACTATACGTCATGCTGTCCCATGTAGTATTTATGTACTCATGATGCTTTATCTGTGTTGTTTTGAGATGGCCCCCTTCCTTGTCTTTCTACCCAAAGTAAGACTAAAGAAAACTGTTTTTCATGAAACCTTGAAACTTTGATGTCCCCAATTTATGATACATATTAAGCTTTACAAATTTGCAAACCTTCTAGATACAAATGAAAATTTCTTGACCTGTTATCTTTTACTACAATAGAATGGCTTTCCTTCATGTTTATATACATAAAAATATATACCTATCAAAATATGTATATATATCTTGGAGGGACAGTGGCTTAAATATATTTTGTCATTAAAGTCACCACCTCAGCTTTATTTTGGTTCATGTTTGCCTGGCTTTATCTTTTACTATCTCTTTTTTGAAAACCTTTCTGAATCCTTTTGTTTTATGAGTCTCTTGTGAATCACACATTGCTGGATTTGTTTGTTACCCAAACTAAGAATCTTCACTGGCAGTTTAATTCTGGATTGTTATGAGTGACCTTTCTTTAGTTTTCTTTTAAGTCATTGATTACTTAGACTACAATAATTACTATGTTCTATGCCAGCCTTTACTTGCTTTATGTTGTTGCTTCTTCCTGGATTTATTTCTCTTCTTACTGCATTACATTCCTCAGAACTTGTTTCAAATAATGTCTTTGTATGGTGAATATCCTGAGACCTTGTAGTTTAAAATTTTCTTTATTTTTCCTTTAAATACTAGTTTATTTGCTGTATATAAATTCTAGGGTCACAGTCTTTTTTCTTAAAAACACTTTCTCTTGGAAGTTAATACTCCATTGTTTAGCATAGTGTCGCAAAGTCTGGTGTCAGTGTTATTCTTCCTTTATGGAGGATTGTGCTTTTTCTTTCTAGAAACTTTGCCTTTTCTCTTGATCTGTAATAGTCTTAATGACCTTTATATTATGCTTTGCTGTGGATTTTCCTTTAACTATACAGTTCAGTGCTCTATGTACCCTTGCAATCTAAGATGTGAGTATTTCTATATCTAGGAAATTTTGGCCATTATTTATTCAAATATTTCTTCTTTTATTTTGTCTTTGCTTTCCTTCTATGATTCCTATTATATAGGTGTTTACAATTCTACTCCTGTTCTTAATTTTATCTCTTGTTTATTCTGTCTTTTCATCCCTTTCCTGTGCCTTCTGGGAGAGTTGTTCTACCCAGTGTTCCAGCTTACTAATTCATTCTCGGTCTGTAGCTGTTGTGCTTTCAATTCATGCTCTGAATTCTTTACTTCAAACTATTGTATTTCTAATACTCATGATCATATTGATTCTTTTTCATAACTTTTTTCATATTTAATATCTAAAAATCTTCCCTTATCTTTGAATATGTTATTATACTTACATTATATTCTTGTTCAATCTATTCTGTTTTCTCTGGATGAGATTGCTTTCTTTGTTGTTTTTCTGTTCTTGTGCCTGCACACCTCAGAGGTCTTAATACTTTCCTCATGTGTCTCTTTTATTTCTTTGCAACATTCAGCTGCCTTGGCTAGTAATTTTAATCTAAGAAGAGGGGTGAAAATCTAAGCTCTGGCTTGTGCTTCTCGAGGTTAATTGTTCTACTCTGGACACAGTCAACCACTTTTTCCATTGTGTTATCCTACAATTCCAAAAACAACACAAACCAAAACAAAGCAAAGCAACCATCTACCACACACATGCACCCAACTCCCAGTACTGTTCTTCCAAATCGCTACTCACTTTTGTAGTTGCCTTGATTCTTTGAGTGGTATTGGGCTGGGTAGGACCACTCAGAAACCTGAGATGGTTGCTACTGACTCTCCATCCAGGCTTGTCTTGGTGATGGTTACATGTTAGACTCTTATTAGTTGAATACATACTCTGATTCAGACACCGTATTGGATGCTGGGGTATAAAAATTAGAAAGATGCAGTCCATGTCCATGTTCTCAAGGAGTTTTCATTTTAGTGGTTGTCAATGGGAAAGTAAATAGGTATTTATAATAAAGTGTGGGAACTTTGTGATGTGAACACATGGGAAAGAGTTCATTACTTCATTTGTGAGGAAGAGTTTTCCTCAGTGAAAGTATAGTTTAGGTTGACTCCTGAAGAATGTTTTCGTTCTTTAGAGAGATGAGGAGAGTTGGAGGAGGTTCGGAGAAAAGCAACATCTCAGGGAGAGAGAGTGAGTGGCTCAGTGATGATTGAAGCAAGGTTGTTACGTAGTTTTTTTTATGGCTGTGCTGTCACTTTCCATGTGATATAACTTTGGCAAGATAACGGGGAATTAGTAAATTGGAGTGTAGCGGGATATCATGGATTTTAAGAAGGGAATTGACATGATCAAGCTTACATTTTAGAAAGATCTTGATGTATTATGGAGATGAATTGACATGGGGCAAGGCAGGGGTCATTGGGACCCATTGAGAAGCTTTGCAGAAATCAGGGAGAGAATGGATAATGGCCTAAAATAATGATACAGCTGTGAAGATAGAAAGAAGTTGTTAAATCTAAATGATAATAAAGGATGTTGCATAGCCAAAACCCTGTGGTTGGTTACATTTGTTTATATTTGGTAGTGAAGGAAAGGGCATGTGTCAAGGATTATGTCTGGTTTTCTTTCAGGCATTACATTCAAAATGCAAGTTTCCTAAAATCACTTTATTTAAAGAATCACTTGGAAGTATAGCCAAACCAACCTTTTCTTTCTTTCTTTTTTTTTCTTTAAATAATAGTTTCTTATCTCTGATTCCAAAATGCAAATAGCTCAGAAAATTGGGAGGTTTTCCCTAAGTTTGTGGCAAAGTCAGTTAATAGCAAAACCTATCCTGAAATGAGTCTATTTATAGTCTTTGTTTATCCCACTTTAGGTGGACATTCATGTTTCTTTCTGAATTATTAATATGTATGATGATGAGATGCTTCTTCAAGCCTTGCTATCAGTGTTTTATGACATACATTATATGTACCTTACTACCTTTCTTAAAATCCAGAATATTCTGATGAAGCATGTCTAGCCTCAGTGGTTTCAGATAATAAATTATGGACTTGTGTATTTTGAGTCTTAGCATTTTTGTTCTTTTATATTGCAACATTATTTTCTATTAAGAACCATTACATGACAATGTAGCCATGGGGGAGAAATGAAATAGATGTGTATTATATGGTATAAACTCCAAGGTAGATTGCCAAGTGAAGGTAGAAAACAGTGTGTGTAGTATGCTTCTGTCTGGGTTAAAAAAAACAACAACAACAGAAGAAGAGACACACACAGATACACACACAAGCATACACACAGAGCATAGACTATTTTAGAAGAACAAACACATAGCTAATATCAGTGATTGAGACCTGGGAGTCAGTGATGGGAGGACGATTTAATTTTATTGCAATGTGTATACACACACGTATACATATCTTACACTGTCAGATATATTATTCTTTTTATTTAAATTTTAAATTGCACAAATGGCTGTATGAGCATGACCTTGTGAAAACGTTAAAGATTCATTTTACTTCCAGCTCCAATACATGCATTAATTGTATAATAATACAGTTTAAATAATTATCTATGTAGCTATTGGCCTTCTCTGACACCTTGTTGCAATTTATTTCTATCATTTGTCATTTAGGACTGCATCCAGAGAATGAGTTTCAGAAATCCTTAAAATTTTAAACGTTGAATATATAGTATTACTAAGATTGCCAGAAGTAGAAAGCAGAGGAGAATGGCTAAAGATGAGTGCTAATCAGTAGACACTGGAATTTATTCCCAAGATACCAGACTGGGCAGTTGGGAGCAAAGGTTGGAAACCATGAGAATAGTTTTCAAGCAGTAGATCCAAAGGGAAAAGATAGGGAAATTTGAAAAGATTGTATAGCAAGACAAATGAAACAGCAGTAAGTAGATTTTTGCCCCCCCCCAAAAAAGAATTGGAGACAAAATAAAGAGAAAAGGAATAAAATTGAGGCCCCTTCAGAGAAAGAAAGGTGTGGGGAAAAGATTAAACATAATGAATGCAAAAATACTGCTGTTGGATGTTTTATAATTATTTCCTGCAGAGTGGTAGAAGTATAATTTTATGTTAAAACAAATAAGGCATGGCATTTATGATGGAATTAAAATACTACTTGGTCAGAGTGAGAAAAATCAAAGTCCATTTGTCTCTAATTTTCATTGACTGAAATCAGCAAAAATACCGAAGTATTTGCCATATTTTGCCAAATGTGTATTTAAGTTATCTTTGCTACGTGTACAGTTACTTGTATTTTTAGTTTTATCAGCAGTCTTTTTTAAAGTGAAAAACAAGAAATTAAATACTTAATGTATATCATGATATTTTATGTTTGTGTTTCCATTGGTGATATTCTGGTTTTTAATATTACAGAAGTCTTAGTTCCTGATTTGTAGTGGGCACTAAGTTAATAAATTAATGGCAGGAAAAAATTTAAGATTTAGTTATTTAGCCATTGTGCTCACAAACATTCTTTTTGTGCATAATCTTTATATAAAAATGTAACCATGAATGGATGGATATTTGATAAAGCAAATATACTAAAATGGCAATTGTAGATTCTACATGGTGGATACAATCTGTATGTTTGAACATTTTCATAATAAATGTTGATAAAACATAAAATCTAATGAAAAAACTAATGTAAAATGAAGACAGTATGCAAGTAATAAGATAATAATATACTTGATTTCTTTCCACTGACTGAAAAATCTGAAACATTCTTTCTGTTAATGGAATATCAATTTTAGTGGTAGTACTATTATTAGGTGTAAATAAATTATCTGTTCCCTAAGGAAATTGTTTTGTCCTTAAAAACAGTGTTACTATGAATATCAAGAAAGATATATGAAAAAATTACGAGTTTATAAAATATTTTTGAGGTAAACATAAGTTGCAGCAGACAAGGGCTTAACAACTATTTAGAACTTTTATTCTTCTATTTTAGGGAATCTGGAAACATCAAAGCTGGATTAGAACATCTGGTAAGTTCTAATTTTCTCTTGAACATTTGCATCATCTTTGATATCTGCATTCTAAATGAACACTTTTGAATGAGCTTTGAATACCTTGTATTGAGAAAGTCAACCATTTCCCAAAGGGTCAGCTTACCGTTATTATGTGAAGGCACTTACATTTTCATTTATCTTATCATTTCAAGGGAATTAAATTTTTTTTAAATTACTTTTTTTTTTTTTTGATGTAGAGATGAAATAAAATGGATGACAATCCTTGGATTGATGATTGCTTTAATTATAAACAAAAATGTTTGGTGTAGAATTTTTGGCATATCTTGATCTGACAAAAACAAGCTTGTGTTTTAAGAAAAACACAATCAAATATTGCATGCATAAATATGGTATGTTTTAGCAATTTAACGGCTTTGAAAGAAGGCACAGCTTTGTTTTTCCTGATGTCTTTGCTTTATGAATAATGCATTGGTTTGGTTAAAATACATTCAGTTTTAGAATATAAAATAATTGAGATGCAAAATTTTTGGTTTAAGTAAACATTTTTAAAGCACAACATTAAAATCTGTCCACTGATCAAAAAATTGGAAAAGCTGTTATATTATACCTGGTCCAAAATTCCTTGAGTTCACCACACTGAGTGTTTGTTATAACATTAAGTAGTTCATTTAAACAGAGCATTATAAAGTCATGCTCTGGTTTCTGGTCAAATCCAAATGTTGAATAATTAATGATAGAGATTCTTTTGTAAATACAATCTAAGTACTTTTTTAATGCGAGACTCCATTCGTATATCATATTGTAGCTTTGTTAACTATTAATGTGCTTTTGTTCTGCTCCCACATAGCAAACAGTGGTAATGGACAGCTTCATTTTTATTAATAGTAGTTTTTGGTTTGGAAAGGATTTTTGGTTTTCCTGTCAATGGCTAAAGGAAACTGAGGAAATCTAGACTTTTGAAAAATGATCAAATGACCGTAAAAATTACAGACTAATTATTAAAAAACAGAATATAAGAACCTAGTTAGAAAAATTCAGCTACATGTATTTGTCCAGGTCAGATGTAAGTAAATAACATTGTTATTTTCATTATTAAAAATTATTTCTCAAATTTCTGTTTATCACTTCATAGTGGCTCATTTATTTAGGACATACATATGGGCATCAGAATAAAAAGATTAATGTAGCAAGTCTAATACCAGAATCATTTGGGGCCTTATAACAAGGAAGGACAGGTTACATAGTGCCAAAATGAGCTGTCTTTTATACTTGTTTTGTAAACTATTATTTAGTAAAAAGACTTTATATTTATTTGGTTTATTTTCATCAGTAAATGAGTTAGATCTTTTTTAGTTTAAATTTCATATTTTTTACACTTACTAGTGTGAACTTATTTTCAGTGACTATTTCATGCATTTATACTCTACTTGTGATCTTATGCAGCAGTGGTTTTTCTAACTGCCTTGGGCTGCCAGGAAGACTCCACAAAGCAGGTGGCACTCAGACTTCCATGGCCCACTTAAACCAGAATAGTTAGACTTTTAGTCATTTTATGTACTTTCAATTTTAAAATAAGATTTCATCTGAAGAAAGAATTCTTCAACTAAAAATATTTAAAACCCTTTGATGAAGTATAACCACTTGTATTGCAGTTAGGAGTAATTGTTCGCTAATTATTCTTTTCTATTCTTGACTCTAAGTTATATTTCAATTTTAATCTGGGTAATATACCTCAAATATATTTTAAAGATACACATTTTAGGGATGAGAAAGCCAAGACTTGTATAACAGGTAGTGGAAGTAGATGATTTTAATGCATTTTATCTAAGTTATTCAAAAGACACTATAACTTGACGTTGTAAAATTGACCCACTGACTGAACTATTAACAATAATGTGAATGCATCAATACATAATATCAAATATATATACATATATATTGTGTTGTACACTAATAATATTCAGTATAAATTTAAGTCAGTTAAGGAAAATGACATAAGCATTATGTTATACTTGCCACAAAGACACAGACACAGTTGCACTGTCTTTATACTGTTTATGGGCTCTTCTTGGTATTCAGTTATCTGTAACCCGAGTAAAGATAGGTGGACTCCCTGGAACCTTGTCAAAGGCTGATTTCATTTATTTGTCACAATCTTTGTCCCATCATTCGTTTCCTTCTATGTTACCAGCTCTTCCTGGGAACTGTGCAGCATGCCATTCTTAGTTTAAATTTCTTATAATATTCTCCCCAAGACATTTTATTTTTCTTCTCACAAACTTGTCTACTATCCATAAAGCCTATGTCTGTTTAAAATTCTAGACAGAACATTTGAAGGTTGGCGCCCATCATCCATTGATGATTCTTTTCTCCATATACCCACACCTGCTTTCTCCTGTCTCGAGTTACCCTTCCTGTGCTTTTTGTAAAATTAAGAATATATGTGTATATATATATAGGTACATGCATATGTGTATGTAGTCCTATTTCCACTTTCTTATAAAAGCATACTGTATATACTTTTTTGTATTGCTCACTTAGCAGTATGTCCTGGAAATCACTCCATAGTTACTGTATGTATCATTATATTTACTGTGTTTCTTTCTCTGTTTAGCTGTGTTTTCTTTATTAAGGGTCTGAGATTTTAGCCCCAGTTGCATGCCTGCCAGCCTTTCACAGATGCTGGCAGAAGACACAAGATTGCCTGGGTCAGAGAGAAAGCATTTTCTTACTAACAGCACAAAAAGTAGCATATACTTCATGGTTGTATAGGTTCCCCTTGATCCTCAAGTCCCATAGGGTGATGCTGCATACCCAGGGGTTTTGTGTCATAGCTGAGGGGCTCCAGATTTAAGAGTTCTTTAAGGAGCTGTTAGAAAATCTGCCCAAACTTGCCCAAGAGGAAAACATTATTTTTATTATCCTAGTTAGGTAACAAAACTGCCTTCTGACCTAGGGGAAGATTCTGTCTCTCTTCCAAGACTGCTATACAAAACATCTTTGAAAAGATAGTTCTGCCCAAAGGCTGATGGCTGTTGAAAGATGTGCAGAACATTATAGAGAATTGTCTCTGAAGAGCTATTATAATTATGAGGATTGAAACTTAGGAAGGTTTGTGCTTTTGTTCTAGTGGTTACCTTTGTATTTATACCCTTTACAATGCTTTTAATCCCCCTTAATCCTATTTAACCTTTTAAATGGCATCCTTTGACTCCCACCTATTACCTTCATTATAGAAGTTGCTCCTGTTATTCTTTCCCTTTCTTCCTTTTTCCTCCTGTTTAATCTTGCTGTGTTCTTGCTTCTTGTTAGAATGTGAAATGTATGCATACTGTTCTTCCGTCCATGCTGTTACCTCCTTTTAGAATCAATTCTCAAATTAAATATAGTAAATATTTGTCATCAGTTTGTTTGCTCTTATTTCCCCACTTACCTCCTGTTTGTATAAAACTTACCCACTAGTATATTACTCAGGAAAGGCTCCTGTGTGCAGTAATCCCTAGGATCTTGCACATTCCAAGCTGTTTTCTGGAGTCTTGCCACTTGAATGGCAGCTTGACTGGACATAAAATCTTTGGCTTTTTTTCCTTGGCATTCTTTAAATATTATTCTGCTCTTGATATCTCTGGTACCACCCTTATTTTTTTACCCTTACAGATAATTAGGGTTTTTTTCCTTGAGGCATTGCCATTTTTTTCATCGGCCTTGTTTTGCTAGAATAATTCACAAAGTTGATTGTTTCTGGCTAATTTTTCTGGGGATGAATTGCTTTCTATTTTAGTGTTGTACTTTGTTTTTCTGGGGATGATTTTTGTTTGTACGTCAATTATGTATTCAATTTACAACTACTGTTAGGAGTGTGGAGCGGTCTATGGAAATTTTTACCTCAAAAGAGAAATTCATAATAGAAAATGGTGGAAATCAATGTTGAGTAGACCTTGAATCCTAAGGAGTCTTCCTGTGGGAATCCTGCTGAATAGTCAGCTGAATTGAATACAGAACATCTCCAGAGTTCAGTGTCCATATCCATTTAAAGACTTAGAGAAAATGAGTGAAAACATTGCTTATAATGTTGTGCTTAGATTTCATAATGACCTTAAGGAAATAATACTTTTTGTTTGATGAAGAATTACATACAAATTAAAGACCTTCCAGTGTGACCCCAGTGTATGTCTGTTAACGCAATAGGGTTAAAGGGGTAGAGGTGGGTGGTTATTAGGTGGTGATGTTACTTCTAACTTTTTTTTATTAACAGTGTCCTAAGGTGTGGAAAAGTGACTCTAAGTTGTCTGTAACATCAAAGGTAGCTGACTCCATATTTTTCTCCCATCTTATGTTTAAAAATTCTGGATAATATAGTGAGTAGTAGCCCTTATTGAACTACTGAATGGGAATCAAAATGTTTACTTTTTAGAGTGTTTTTAATACAGTCAGGTAGGTGATATTAACATGCATTTTTATTTTTACATTATGAAAATGTACAAGAGATAGAACCTTGCCATTTGATTACAATACAGCTATTACTGTTTTATTAGTAAACTAAAAATAATGCTACCCTTTCCTCTTGGGAGAAGAATTGAGATCTGAATATATTAGGTTGGGCTATATGAAAAATTGTCACCTTTTTTAGGTCAAAATAGTTTCGTGGCTTGTTTCTGGCTTGAAAGAAGGACTGCTGTGCCATGCCCCCTTTGGCAGGGAATGTAGTGAATTATCCTGATCAGTATGTATTTCTAAAACTTCCCTTGTTCTCTTTTCTGAAAAGTCAGATAACTGGGGGTGGGTTGGGGTGGGGAGACATGATCTAGGTCAGTGCTTCACCATCTTTAATGTGCATATGAATCTCCTGGGGATGTTGTTTAAACTCTGGATCTGGGGTGGGATGAGTTTCTGCATTTAGCAAGCTCCCAAGTGAGGCTGATGCTGCTGGTCCAGCGACCACCAGAAAAAGAAGTCCATTGAAAGACATTGACTTGAAAGACATGTGTCCAATGAATTAAGCCCTCTGCATCTGATGAAAAATCTAGATGTTTCCTCCATATACTCATTGAGTCTGATTCTACAACCTATGAATGATTGGTTGGGCATTCATAAATCCAGAGAGACAGACACTCCACAGGTTACTACAGAGCCAAAAAAATTCATCATCTTACTCTGCAAGAGAAACAGAGGGCTAATTTTTTTTCCCCTTATTTTGGTTCTGAATATTAAGTTGTATATTTCAGAGCTGGATCTGGACACTAGGACTAATAATACTTTGTTCAGCATAAGGTGGGAAGTTAAATAAGTGATGATAAATCTTTTAGTAAAAAGAGTAACAAGTATTTACAACTTTAAGTGGGATTTGCTTTCTATTAATAGTTGAATAGCAAAAGAACTCTGGAGCCATACCTGTGGGTTTTTTCTCCCCACAGAGGTCTCATTTATGTTTCTTATATTGTATAACATTTGAGAGTGATGACCTACTTGTCCTTGTGGTCAGGCAACACAGTCTGACCGTTTTTAGTATTGAAAAGCAACTGTCATTAATAGCTTGTTTAGCCCATCAGTGGTTTGTAGAATGTAGTCGCTGCTTGCCAGAAATGTAGGCTGACCCATTGCTATTACGTACTCATCAATAATAATACGACATTATAATAAAAGCCCTTTCCTCTCTGCTTTAGGCTATTTTACGTAGAACTTGCAAGTAAAACCTCTGTATTTCAGTTCACAGACTAATAATTTTATATAACACAAGCATAGACACAATTAATGTATTATTGTCATACTTTTGAGGATTCAAGCAGAGGTTATGAACCCTATTCTAAAGTCATTAGTCTTTTGTTTGTTGCATTTTAAAATATCTGTCTTATTTTAATATTTCCCCACTGTGTTCTGAAAAAATGTGTGTTTTTTAAATAGACTTTATTCTTTTAGAGCAGTTTCAGGTTCACAACAGAATTGAGCAGCAGATACACATAGCCCTCCCCACACTGGCAAAAAATGTTTTTGACATTTGTCTAAATGAGTTTGAGAACATAGTTATCTCAAAATGCACTGCTGGTACTCGTATATTGTATATATTTATTAAACACTGATGAAAAATATTTATTACTTCATATACTATTTAATGACTTCACTGTAATAGATCCCTCTCCTCCCCGCATTTTGATTTTTTTTCACTTAAGCCAATATATATTTGAGGTTTAGGGTAAATGTGCATATTAAAATAGACACTTCTGCAATCGTGAGTTAAAATAGCATGAATTTTTTCTTCCTTCTAGAAGATCAATTCCATACTTTTTTTCTCTTTCCTTTTAACAAACAAGTGTGTCCTGTGTAATGTGTGCAAATTAAAATACATTTAATGTGGATTAAATGTTAATGTCATATTACTGCCATGATTTCTTAGGCAGTTTAACAGGTCTTAAATCTGGGGACCGGCTCACATTTCAGACAGAAACAGTAGCTTGTCAGTGATCCAATTTTCTGACACATTTTGATCAGTTAAAAGTTTATTAAAAATTGCTTCTGCAGTAAATGATTAATAAATATTACGTCATCATCCAAACAGCATAAACTTGGGTCCTTTTTCTACCCTTTCTCCATCCCCTCTCTTCCAAAGAGTGATCTGTCTGTTGCATTTTTAAGAAACAGTGTTCTTAGTAGAAAATGGTGGCCAGTTAGCTTTAAAAAATGACTATATCATGATATTACTAATAGTCTCAGATTTATGCTTAATCTAGATAAAATTTATTTTTTGACTTTTGTGCACATGTGCTTATTAAAGCTTTACAAAGTAAAACTAAATATTCTAAGTGTATTAAATAACTTCCCCTTCCCATTATTCAAGAGTCTGAAAGTCAGGCCTTCTCGAAACCACCAGAGTAACTTAATATTGTATTCCAATTTTTTTCTCATATTCTAGTTCAGGACACCATAGGTTCTGCTTTGTTGCAGAGAACCCCACAAGGTACCTGGTAATTATTTCATGCTTTTCTCAGGATTTAAGGTCTATAACTGCATAGAGAGAGCTAGTAGCAAAGGTAAAAAGTTTGTTTTTTATTTTTCCAATCAATGCATTAGGAGTTAAGATGGAGAATGCCTTTGCCACAGTGGTATCTTTGGTCACAGTCATTACCATTTGTCACAGATCCACAGCATCTGTATTTAACTTAACATACCCAGCCTGTTTATTTTTATAAGAGCATAGCAGGAGGAGTCAGGATTTTACTGTGTGAGCTCCAGCAATGCACACAGCCTCTCTGTTTCACTTCTTTCATTTTCTCCCTATTTATAGGGTGTTGAAATAGTGTGTGAAAATTTGTATAAGCATGAGACTTTCTACAGGTATATCATTTATATAATAGAGAAAGAAAAATATCTTAACTGTTTCAGTTATGTAAGTAACTTCAGATTGCTAAAAACAGTATTTCAGTTCTAATATACTCACAGTGAGCTGTGAGAAAAATTTGTCCTTTATTTGCTCACATCCTCTCCCTTTAAAAAATTTATTATATACTTTTAAAAGGTATAAAGTATTACATGTTTATTGTAATGGGTCAAAACTGATAGTTATATAAAGGAAAA